>NC_036840.1:34989094-35005032 GCF_002910315.2 Salvelinus sp. IW2-2015
CACACACACACACACACACACACACACACACACACACACACACACACACCTCTTAGCTTAATGATGAGCATTTTGCAGAATATGCAGGTTCCTAGCAGAATAGCTCTGTAATGTTCCGGATTTGTCAATAGGCCTACACCTTCAGCTGTAATAACATGTAACTCTTCTCCCATTGCAGTGTGTCACAGCGCTTCAGAATGACTCATGCGTACGGGACAAACGGAATACATTACTAAAGTGAAATCATTGCTGGCTGAATTCACTTATTGCTATAAAGATGAGCATTATCCTCATGATAAGTGTAATCTACAGCATCATCAACTCACTAGACACACACTGGTTGAACAAAAGTTGTCTCCACGTCGTTTCAATGAAATGACGTTGAACCAATGTGAAATAAACATAGAATTGACGTCTGTGCCCACTGGGAAGACTTTTCCAACAAGAAACTGAAAAATAAACTTGGGAACAAGATCACGATCTGACACCTAGGTATTGAATAGCAGTATATTGCCAATGTTCCCTGTTCCCAGACTAAAAAAGTGGAAAAGTGATTTAAAAAAAAAATCCAGACAAAATGGCATTGATGTTACCTTGAATACCCCTAATGAGTTTGGTGAGAGAAACCTTTTTAGTCTGGCTACAAATCTGGGGTTTAAAAAAACCTATTTCATTATATCAGGTTGAAAGGATATCCTGTTACTCTTCAGTGAAAAGATTTTAGTGACTGGACACATTCATGTTTTTACCATGTTCCCATGAAAACATGTCTAGAACGTTAATATCTGTCACGGATCCCTCCGGTACTGCTTGCTCATACCGTTTACCAGCTCCAGAGGTCTACGTCACCGGCCTTCTAGGTGTCACTGAACTGGATTCATTACCACCAACCCCGGACTGTCTTGTCTCATGCACACCTGGTTCCCATTCCCCCTGATTAGTCATTTATATATCTGCCCTCTGTTCCCCATTGTCCTTGTAGGTTATTGTTACCATGTCCGTTGGTCCTGTGAGCACCTATTCTGTTGTATTGGCTTCCATGCTACGTGTTATTGTGCACTTGCTTTACGGGTCTCGTCCCGTGTATTATTTCGAGATTTACACCTCGCTCTTTTGTTTGGGTGGAGAAAACAAAACCCTCTGTTGCGTATTCCTGCGCTTGTCTCCTTTCATTATACAACGTGACAATATCTTGAGAACATGGCAACGATGTGCATGTTACAATTGTGACAGCCTTGCCTCAGGGAGTTCTATTATGCCTATACAGCACATTCTATTTTCATTACATCAAATGTGTATTTCTACATAAATGATGCGTCTTTCTATGCATTCCCTTCCACCAAAAATACAGTATGTGCTCTAACAAAGGCCTTTTGCCTATTATCTGTATCCCAGAGAAATTTGGCTTTGAAATATGCTTGTCAGACATTCCAATTACCAAGCTGATTTATGACAGTTTCCATCATTATAACTAAATAAAGATAGACCTGAACTCATAATGGACTTACACATCTGGAAATGATCTGCATCTGTTAGTATGGTAATAATTCCACATATCTACAGCATTATACTGTAATGCGGCATCATACTGTAACACTGCATCATACTGTAATACTGCATCATATACTGTGTCATACTGTAACACTGTGTCATATTCTGCATCATACTGTAATACTGCATAATGATAGCCGTGTCAATACTGTAACACTGCATCATACTGCATCATACTGTAATACTGCATACTATCTGTGTCATACTGGAATACTGCATCATACTGTAAATACTGCATAATAGTACTCTATCATACAGTAATACTCGTCATCATACTGTAAAACTGCATAATATCTCTATCATACTGTAATACTGCATCATACTGTAATACTGCATCATATACTGTGTCATACTGTAATACTGCATCATATACGCATCATACTGTAACACTACATAATATACTGTGTCATATGTAATACTGCATCATAATGTAATACTGGGCATAATATACTCTATCATACTGTAATACTACATACTCTACTGTGTCATACTGTAATACTGCATCATATACTGCATCATACTGTAATACTGCATAATATACTGTGCCATACTGTAATACTGCATAATATACTCTATCATACTGTAATACTGCATTATATACTACATTATACTGTAATACTGCATCATCTACTGCATCATACTGTAATACTGCACCATATACTGCATCATACTGTAATACTGCATCATATACTCTATCATACTGTAATACTGTATCATACTGTAATACTGCATCATATGCGGCATCATGTACTGCATCATACTGTAATACTGTATCATATACTCTATCATACTGTAACGTATTATCAGTTACCTCCGTCTGAAATATGCATTTTGTTAGACAATCCCCATGAGAATAAATCACTTTTTCCCTTCTCTTGCCTTAATAGGAATGTTCCCTAGTTAATACAATCTAAAGTTGTTTATGGTGACATCTGTCAACATAATGAATAGATTTGTGTGAATTGTGAAATAGAAGTGGACCCTAGTGTCCCATTAGTTGTCTGTGTGGCCTTGGTTCTGTTGAGTAGGGATGGGCTGTTGGAGTTCACAGACAGCCATAGATGTACAGGCCAGGCAAATCCTTTTTGAGCTTTCAAATTTTAACGGGCGCCATCTTGGCTCCAACATGTTCCAAGACAGACTGCAAATTAGAATGTCATTGTCATGGAGTGAATGCCGAAATGGAGGATAGTTTCCAGAGTGTTAGGCTGTACCTATGGCTCTTGGGGGCACTAGACTGCTTGATGATTAATCAACAGCCCAGTACATCACTGGGGCAAAGCTTACTGCAATCCAGGACCTATATAATAGGCGGTGTCAGAGGAAAGCCCATAAAATTGTCAGAGACTCCAGTCACCCAAGTCATAGACTGTTTTCTCTGCTACCGCACGGCAAGCGGTACCGGAGTGCCAAGTCTTGGACCAAAAGGCTCCTTAACAGCTTCTACCCCCAAGCCATAATACTGCTGAACAATTAATCCAATGGCCACCGGACTATTACATTGACACCCCTCCCCCCCCATTTGTTTTTACACTGCTGCTACTCGCTGTTTATTATCTATGCATAGTCACTTTACCCCTACCTAAATGTACAAATGACCTTGACTAACCTGTACACCCGCACATTGACTGGGTACTGGTACCCCCTGTATATAACCTCGTTATTGTTATTTTATTGTGTTACTTTGTATAATATTTAAAATTTCATTTGGGGCAGCAGGTAGCCTAGTGGTTAGAGCATTGGGCCAGTAACCAAAAGGTTGCTATATCGAATCCCCGAGCTGACAAGGTAAAAATCTGTCGTTCTGCCCCTGAACAAGGCAGTTAACCCTCTGTTCTTAGGCCGTCATTGTAAATAAGAATTTGTTCTTAACTGACTTGCCTAGTTAAATATGAAATACATTTTTTTTCTTCATATTTTCTTAACTCTTTATTGAACTCCATTGCTGGTTAAGGGCTTGTAAGTAAGCATTTCACGGTAAGACCTACACCTGTTGTATTCGGCGCATGTGACTAATAAAGTTTGATTTGATTTGATTTTAGTCTTAGTGTGAAAGTCATGGAAAGTCATCTCTGTTCTTGATTAGTGAATGTGTTGGTTGATTGATCACATCATCTCATAATCACTCACACACATTTAATCAGCTCCACAAGAGCTACTCATTAGACACACACACACACACACGCACGCACGCACGCACGCACGCACGCACGCACGCATCGCACGTGTCACTGCTACAGCACTGATTTTTTGCTACGCTCATGCACTGCACGCATGTTTGTTAGTTCTCCTTCATGCAGCACTGCACGCACAAGCACACACACACACACACACACACACACACACACACACGTGCGTGCGTGCGTGCGTGCCTGCGTGTGTGCGTGTGTGTCCGTCCGTGCGTGCGTGCGTGCCCTTGTATGTTCATGGGAGTGCGTGCGCACACTTCTATGTGCATGTGAGTGCATTCAAGTGCGAGTGTGTGCATGTTTGAGGAAAAGTTGCTTGGTGAAAAGTAACACTGGAAAATAATCTAATAGTGGAAACTGTGCATGGATCAGGGTCATTACACACAGCGTCACACTATTTATTATTTTTTTCTACTAGGCAAGTCAGTTAAGAACAAATTCTTGTTTACAACGACGGCCCACCAAAATGCAAAAGGCCTCCTGCAGGGACGGAGGCTAGGATTAAAAATAAAATAAAAATATAGGACAAAACACACATCACGACAAGAGAGACACCACAACACTACATAACGAAAGACCTAAGACAATTCCAATTGCAAGGCAGCAACACATGACAACACAGCGTGGTAGCAACACAACATGTCAACAACATGGTAGCAACACAACATGTCAACAACATGGTAGCAACACAACATGTCAACAACATGGTAGCAACACAACATGGCAACAGCACAACATGGTAGCAGCACAAAACATGGTACAAATATTATTGGGCACAGACAACAGCACAAAGTGCAAGAAAGTAGAGACAACAATACATCACGCAAAGCAGCCACAACTGTCAGTAAGAGTGTCCATGGTTGAGTCTTTGAATGAAGAGATTGAGATAAAACTGTCCAGTTTGATTGTTTGTTGCAGCTCGTTCCAGTCGCTAGCTGTAGCGAACTGAAAAGAGGAGCGACCCAGGGATGTGTGTGCTTTGGGGACCTTTAACAGAATGTGACTGGCAGAACGGGTGTTGTATATGGAGGATGAGGGCTGCAGTAGATGTCTCAGATAGGGGGGAGTGAGGCCTAAGAGGGTTTTATAAATTAGCATCAACCAGTGGGTTTTGCGAGGGGTTTACAGAGATGACCAGTTTACGGAGGAGTATAAAGTGCAGTGATGTGTCCTATAAGGAGCATTGGTGGCAAATGTGATGGCCGAATGGTAAAGAACATCTAGTTGCTCGATAGCACCCTTACCTGCCGATCTATATATTACATCTACGTAATCTAGCATGGGTAGGATGGTCATCTGAATCAGGGTTAGTTTGGCAGCTGGGGTGAAAGAGGAGCGATTACGATAGATTACCACAATGCATTGCTCACCAGAAAGGCAACCTATGTCCACAGACTTCGTTGAGACTATATGGTAGTTACTTTACACCCAGATTCTCTTATCTGCAAATCAATCCAGCCTCAAATCATACCCTATTCCTTTTATAGTGCACTACTTTTGGCCAGAGTCACATACTAAACAAAGACAAACAGCTCTTTGGACTAACGTAATAGAGCCATACTGTTTGTCTTTCTATGAGGCTGTGGACAAAAGTAGCGCACTATATTGTAGGGAAAGGGGTGTCATTTGAGATTTACCCAAGGCTAGATCAACAGGTTCATTAGGCATAATCCTTTCCTGATCTCTCAGAGGTCTATTTATCTCAAGGCTTTGTTCCAGTCACATGATGTTGTTGTGTTAATAAACAATGAGTTAGCATTCAGAGAAGCTGGGTTGTGTTCATTTGGCACCAAACAGAAGAAAGCGGATTGAAACAAGGAGGGACTATCTGAACTTGTCCAATTAGAAAAGCTTGTTTCATGTTCCGTTTCGAAACATTTTGTGACAGTGTGCACTAATGAATACAACCCAGGTCTCACTCTCTTAAATCAAGCAATCTGAGGCAGCAGTTCTGTGTATACCATCCATGTCACGGTGCTGTGTGTGCAAAGATGATGTCCCATGCGCATCACCATCTTGAAAGGTGTTTACAAACCTGGGGAAATTATTGTACACCAAAGTCCCATGGTACACACACAGAGTGAGGGATGGTGTCATTGCTTATAGACATCATTGATATACTGAACAAAAATATAAACGCAACATGCAACATTTTCAACAATTTAACTGAGTTACAGTTCATATGAGGAAATCAGTAAATTGAAATAAATTCATTAGGCCCTAATTTATGGATTTCACATGACTGGGCAGGCGCACAGACATGGGTGGGACTGGGAGGGCATACGGTTGCAGCAATGAGACAACGTCGTAATTGGGGAAGAAAAAGGGGGTAAAATTAAAACAACAAAAAATACTAAATAAATAACTCCATTCATAATAAATATCACATTAAAATAGTATACCCCCTGGGCTAAAACTAGTTGAATCAACGTAGTTTCCACGTCATTTCAACCAAAAAAATCCATGTGAAGACATTAACTCATCAACGTAAGGGCATTTCGTATTTTTTCACCTGACTTTGAACATAAATCTAATGACATCTGTTGATTTCTAGTTGAATTAAAGTTAGTTGACAACTCAACCAAATGTAAATCTAAACTAGACGTTGAAATGACATCTATGCCCAGTGGGTAGGTACTGCAAATATTTCTATCACATGTTTACAAAACAGAGCTCTATATTTAAGGTAAGCCTACCGTATATCCTAAATTCAAATGAAATATTCCTTACATCTCTCATTTATCTTGAAAATTGTTTCCATTGATATTATCGTTTCAGAATCTAAGATATGAAAAAAAGCGAAAATACATTACACCCTAAATTGTCTTTTAATTATCCATATATCGTAAAGCCGAGGCTCCTTATAAAATTTTCCAGGCCCCGGAAATGTGGATTAGACATTTTGGGAGGATCAATAGTTGCTAGGCAACTGGGGGAGAGAGGTGTGGGTTTTGGGAGTCTTTCTTGCCTCATTGCTGGTTCAGGAAAAGCCTCTTCGAAGCGTATCAGAAACTTGATGAATCATTTGTCACCGTTGTCTATTTCTCACAGGGTGCGTTCAGACAGGCAGTCCAATTCCGATTTTTTTCTTCCAGTAATTGGTCTTTTGACCAATCACATCGGATCTTTTCACATCAGATCTTTTTCAGAGCTGATCTGATTGGTCAAAAGAACAATACGTTTTAAAAAAATATCAGAATTGGGCTTCCTGTCTAAACACAGCCATAAAGACACCGTGCTGCAGACGGAGAATGACGGGTAGAACTGCAAGTAATTACAGACCTCCAGGGGGAAATCAACAGGGATTGGATGATGAGTTTATAGGAAAGACCTTATGAACACTGTGAAGACTAGGCCTACTACGGTATGACCATGAGACTTCTTAAAGGATATTAAAGGAAAAGACAGACCAACATGAACGTCTGCTTTAGCCTACTCAGTGGGTGGCCATCCTATCGCCTCTAACCACAGAACATCAGCCGTTGTTTTCTGTTCACTTCCCAACAATTATACAGTACATGTTAAACCGATCACCGTCTTTCATCGACACTCAGCAGGTGATCTACAGCGCACGGCCGATGTTCATCCTGGTCTACCTTGTCCTTAACACGCGAGGCCCTACACTAGGGTGAAAGTTACTCTCTAGTCCAGGGATGGGCAACCTTAAGTAGGCCAGCGGGTCATAAAAATCATACAAAATAGGAACTCAGTTGGAGTCTCAACTTACTTTTGAGAGTAGAATAGTTACTCTACAGACTGCCAGTGGGAAGAAACAGACTCCAGATTAGGGTTTCAAAACAAACTCTGTCGTTAGACATATTTTAGTGGACAGTGTGTCTGTTACGTTTGTCCAAGTTTGGGCCTCCCAAGTGTCTCAGTGGTCTAAGGCAGTACTAGCTGTGCCACTAGAAATTCTGGTTTCAAGTCCAGGCTCTGTCTCAGTGGTCTACGGCACTGCATCGCGCTACTAGCTGTGCCACTAGAGATTCTGGGTTCGAGTCCAGGCTCTGTCTCAGTGGTCTACGGCAGTACTAGCTTTGTCACTAGAGATTGTAGGTTCGAGTCCAGGCTCTGTCTCAGTGGGGCGTCGTCCGGGTTAGGGGAGGGTTTGGCCGGCAGGGATGTCCTTGTCCCATCGCGCACTAGTGACTAATGTGGCGGGCTGGGCTCAGTGGGCTTCCTGATACGTTCGCCTGATGTAGTGTGTTTCCTCCGACACATTGGTGTGGCTGGCTTCCGGGTTAAGTGGGCATTGTGTCAATAAGCAGTGCAGCTTGGCTGGGTTGTGTTTCGGAGGATGCACGGCTCTCGACCTTCGCCTCTCTCAAGTCCGTAGGGGAGTTGCAGCGATGAGACAAGACTGTAACTACCAATTGGATACCATGAAAAAGGGGTAAAAAAGAAAAGGTTGTCCAAGTGACCCCTGGAGGGTATCAACACGCTCCCCTGAGGTCTGGGTGTAAGATGGGGAGGGAGGAAGGGTTATGATAGTCAGGGTATCAACACGCTCCCCTGAGGTCTGNAGGGAGGAAGGGTTATGATAGTCAGGGTATCAACACGCTCCCCTGAGGTCTGGGTGTAAGATGGGGAGGGAGGCAGGGTTATGATAGTCAGGGTACGCAGGCAGCTTCACACACTCTCTACACCAGGGATTGTAGACCCGCAGATTCATTTTCCCTCAAACAAGAAACTAGGTCGGGGTTTAAACTTACTGTTGAGAGTTAGAACAGTACAGGTTATTTTAAAAATCATAGATATTTTTTAAGGAACTCAAGTCAGGCCCATCTCTTGAGTAGAGAGAGTTAGAATAGTAGAATACACAAGGTTTACACACAAGATTTATACATTTATAATTCAATGCACACTTAACCAGCATGGCTACCTCAGCATTCTGCAGCGATACACAATGCCATCTGGTTTGTGCTTAGTGGGACTATCATTTGTTTTTCAACAGGACAATGACCAAATCCCCCTCCAGGCTGTGTAAGGGCTATTTGATCAAGAAGAAGAGGGATGGAGTGCTGCATCAGATGACCTGGCCTCCACAATCACCCGACCTCAACCCAATTGAGATGGTTTGGGATGAGTTGGACTGCAGAGTGAAGGAAAAGCAGCCAACAAGTGCTCAGAATGTGGGAACTCCTCCAAGACTGTTGGAAAAGCATTCCAGGTGAAGCTGGTTGAGAGAATGCAAAGAGTGTGCAAAGCTGTCATCAAGTCAAAGGGTAGCTGCTTTGAAGAAACTCAAATATAAAATATATTTTCTTTTTTTCCCACACTTATTTGGTTACTACATGATTCCATATGTGATATTCCATAGTTTTGACGTCTTCACTATTATTCTGCAATGTAGAAAGTATTAAAAATAAAGAAAAACCCTTGAATGAGTAGGTTTGTCCAAACTTTTGACTGGTACCGCATGTAGTTATAATAATTCAGTGTATGTTCCAATCCTCCAGTCCCCTCTACCTAGGTGCTGCCAGACTACACTGGTATCTGGTCATGAGTGTTGAAACAAGACTGATATCCTGATAACTCCCTGCAGGTGGTTCTGAACTTCAGTTGGTAAAGTAGTTCTGATGAGGCAGCTTTGACAGAGCAGTCGAGCAGTAATCAGTGACCTAATGCTGGTGTGTTTTTACTGAGTCACTAGGGAGAGTTTCATGCACACACAACAACAAGAAAAATGGATTTGCTGAATGGGAAAACAGTTTCTTGTTTTGCTATAGGGAGAGAAACAGCCACGTTTTATGACAGAAAGAAAGATAAATATTTATATTCTAACCAAGTGGTGTACATGCATTCTATCAAACAATGCAGTATTATTGTGTGGTTAAACTGCACCTCTTTAACTTCCTGTAAATCACCCAGCACAATGTGTGAGGCAGAACAACCCATCACCCTCATTCCTCCACACCTCATGTCTCCCCTCCATTCGTTCTTACAAAAGGAGCTCTGGTGCTCTGGGGGCTGGCAGTGGTGGTTGATGGATGTGTGGCATTAGGTGTCAGGCTGGGTGTTCGAGATGAGCAAGGTACTGGGCATCCATCAGCGCCCAGGGGGGTCTGTCTGGGTATAGACGGGCAGCCAGATGCCCGGTGTGCCTGGTTGGTACAATAGTCCAGCAGGCACAAACACAGACAGACGGCAAGGAGGGAGCTTGCAGGGAAGAGAGAGAGAGAGAAGAGAGAGAGAGAGAGAGAGAGAGAGAGAGAGAGAGAGAGAGGAGAGAGAGAGAGAAGGAGAGAGCAACAGAAGTGAGAGTGAGAGACAGAGAGCAAGTGAGAGACAGAGAGATAGAGAGAGAGAGAGAGAGAGAGAGAGAGAGAGAGAGAGAGAGCAACAGAGTGAGAGTGAGACAGAGAGCAGTGAGAGACAGAGAGAAGAGAGAGAGAGAGAGAGAGAGAGAGAGAGAGAGAAGGAGAGAGCAACAGAGTGAGGTGAGACCAGAGAGTGAGCAGATCAGAGAGAGAGAGCAGAGAGAGAGAGAGAGAGAGAGAGAGAGAGAGAGAGAAGAGAGAGAGAGAGAGACAACAGAGTGAGAGTGAGACAGAGAGCAAGTGGGAGACAGAGAGATAGAGAGAGAGAGAGAGAGGAGAGAAGAGAGAGAGAGAGAGCAACAGAGTGAGAGTGAGACAGAGAGCAAGTGAGAGACAGAGACTAAGAAGGAGAGAGAGAGAGAGAGAGAGAGGACACAGAGTGAGAGTGAGACAGAGAGCAAGTGAGAGACAGAGAGAGAGAGAGAGAGAAGAGAAGAGAGCAACAGAGGAGAGTGAGACAATGAGAGACGCAAGATGAGATCAGAGAGAGAGAGAGAGAGAGACGAGAGAGAGAGAGAAGCAACAGAAGTGAGAGTGAGACAGAGAGCAAGTGAGAGACAGAGAGAAGTAGAGGAGAAGTGAGAGAGGAGAGAGAAAAAAAAAGAATAGAGAGAGAGAGAGAGAGAGAGAGAGCAACAGAGGAGAGTGAGACAGAGAGCTAAGTGAGAGACAGAGAGACAGAGAGAGTGAGAGAGTGAGAGAGTGAGAGAGAGAGAAGCATGAGCTCTGCTTTGTTTTTTTTGCGCAGGCTGTACACACTTCATCAGTCTCTAAATTAAAATCCATGCCTTTTGCAGCCCTTCTCCCTGAGTGCTGCCTGCTCCGAAGCACCTCTCATCTCACTCACACATCTCTCCATCACGTGGTTGGGTCTTTCTCACAGGCTACAAGTGAAGACAGACACATCGGGGACGCAACTATGGGCGTCCTTATTCAATTCTGAGATGCATATTGAAGATATTGGAAGAACTGTCCACATTTACTTTTCATCAGCCAACAAGATGAGTAGGCCTAACGAACAGCAAAAGCACTAGCCTATGTCAATCTACTATCCCACATAGTACACAAGTTGACCTATTATATTCTGTGGGAGAAATAAATATTCCAAACATAGTCTGGGACAGTTGTGGGATGTGATAGATCCCAGATTAATACAACCACTATGCAATGAGGCTGACGCAACAGATCAGAATGTTAAGCTTAAAATGTTGATAAATGTTGATAAACAAAGGGGCTTTTTTATCTTCCCCAAACTTGAAAGTCACACGTTGCTTATGTATGCCAGTTAGGCTCTACACCCCTTGTAAAGTGGATTAATGTGCTTCATTTTAAGAAGTTATTTGGCTACTTTAGTTGTGATACAAACCTTGTCAAAACATATAGGCCTGTGGGCTAGGCTACATGAGGTGTGCGACTATGATTTGAAAACGTCACACAAAAAAGGCATTGTTTCTTATGCTCGGCATCATTCACCATTGTGATAATATATAATTCACAAATGATAGGCTAATATTGTCACCCATCAGAATATTCTTGATTTAATCTTGTCTACTAAATAATATATGTGTGACATTAGTTTTGATTTAGAATGGACCATTATCCTTCACCTGTATCAAAACAGGGAATCTCTGCACTTAAATAGCAAATGGAGGACGCTTTTCCTGTGGTTCATTTTCATGCCAGCCAGGTAGGCTATACTCCTGTTGTAAATATAAGCAATGTGTCACGATCGTCGTAGTGAGGAGAAGAAGTGGACCAAGGCGCAGCGTGTGAGAAATACATCTTCCTTTTATTTTTTTGACGAAGACGTAACACGAAAAGAAACACTCTTACAAAAAAACTAACAAAACAAACAAACGTGAAGCTATAAACGTTAGTGCACACACAAGCTACAAACGTATAACATAGACAATTACCCACAAACACCTAAAGCCTATGGCTACCTTAAATATGGCTCCCAATCAGAGACAACAATAACCAGCTGTCTCTGATTGAGAACCAAATCAGGCAACCATAGACTTTCCTAAACACCTACACTCAACCATAGACATACCTAGACACATACACTCAACACAAACCCATACACTACAACCTATACCATATAATCACCCAAAACACACACATACCCCATGTCACACCCTGACCTAACTAAAATAATAAAGAAAACAAATAATACTAAGGCCAGGGCGTGACACAATGTGCTTAATATTAGGAAAGTTGAGAAATAAATATAGTAGGCCTAGCCTATAGTAAGCTGATACTCTTCTTTTTAGTAGAGGCCATAATTCTGTTTTCTAGAACAATTGCATAGCCTAGATTTTCGATTACATTTGCATTGATGTCAGAGTGATTAGAGGGACAATGGAGTGCTGAGTACCAGGCAGTTAACAAGTTTGTTAGGCTACTAAGGACCATCGTTAGCATCAGAGCATGGAGAAGCCTAATTACCGTGACTAAACGGTCACATAGAATTTGACTGCCTTCATGACTCGTGACCGTTGGTGGGGAGATAGTACGGTTACAGCAACAGCTCTACTCCAAAGTAAGCTTTGACAATATGTACATTGTTACGTCATGCCAATAAAGCAAATTGAATGGAATTGAATTGAGAGAGAGAGAGAGAGAGAGAGAGAGAGAGAGAGAGAGAGAGAGAGAGAGAGAGAGAGAGAGAGAGAGAGAGAGAGAGAGAGAGAGAGAGAGAGAGAGAGAGAGAGAGGGGAGGGGGCTAAGCCACCACAGCTGTCCTCCTGTCCACAGATCAGGGGCACCAGCATCCCTCTGAGTGGTTCGGCTCAATCCCCTCTAATAGATATTAATGATACTGCCACAGAGTAAATGAACCCAGGGTTAATATTTGGTTGGATCTAAAGAGAGGCATGTAAACAGAGTTTAGTTAACATTGCTTGGGACTTTAGGGATTTGTCCACTCAATGTCAAGAAAATACAGTGACCTATATGCTATTAGCAACAATAGAAATGTGACCTCTAAGGTTAAAATCAAATAATAACTCTCTGTTTCCATGAGTAATATTTTACTTGGCTTCAATTGAGGTTGACAGATGACCCATCTTCCCAGTAGCCTCCATCACACTTCCCAGTACAGGACAGGAGATGAAATGAAGCCTGTGACTCAGGAGACAGTGCTGGAGATCATGTCCATATTTAGGTATCAAATATGACATCTTCCTCCTACAGTCTTTTTGTTTACTCTCACCCACTCAGAGAATTCAATTTCAATCCCCGCATAAACGCGGAGCCGTGCGAAAGTGAGACACTCAACCTTGGGAGCGGAAACGTATCCTAGATTTAGTTTTAGTCCAACAAGGCAAGCGTCAGTGACACTGTCATGCTATCGTAGCTCAGACTAGGCCCCATACAGTACATGGTCTTGTCAGTGTAATTGTTTGAGCTATACTGTAGTAGCACTCGATCCTGTTACCCATGAGTCAAATTGGAAGTCGTTTTTTATAACCTGAAAGGTTGGAGTCATATTTTTCATATTTTCTGGGACCTCTGTCAAACCTCCTCAGACCTTCGGTGTGAGGGTGTCAACCTAAGAAGTTGAAGCCCTGCATTGACATAACACAGGACTCTACCACATTTGGCCCCATTAAATCCTACCGTAGATACAGTATATAACCTTCTAAACTAAGCAGGAATGGCATTTTCCACATCTGTTCACTACATCCTCTTCTCTTATTTGGCCATGGCACAACTACTCATCTCGTTTCTAGGTTATTTTTAGAGAGAAAACGGCACTTGGAATAACTTGGCTCCCACTGCACTGCTACCTCCTGAGACAATATAAATTGTCTCTGTCCCTGCACTGCTATCTCCTGAGACAATATAACTTGTCTCTGTCACTGCACTGCTACCTCCTGAGACAATATAACTTGTCTCTGTCCCTGCACTGCTACCTCCTGAGAGAATATAACTTGGCTCTGTCACTGCACTGCTACCTCCTGAGAGAATATAACTTGTATCTGTCCCTGCACTGCTACCTCCTGAGACAATATAACTTGGCTATTAATTTGGCTTTGGTCCAACTGACCTACTCCTGAGAACAATATACTTGGCTCTGTCACTGCAACTGCTCCACTGAGGTAAATAAGCTTGCTCCACTGCACTGCTACCTCTGAAGACATATAACTTGGCTCTGTACTCACTGCTACCTCCTGAGACAATATAACTTGTCTCTGTCCCTGCACCTGCTACCTCCTGAGACAATATAACTTGCTTTGTCACTGCACTGCTACCTCCTGAGACAATATAATTGGCTTGTCACTCGCAACTGCTACCTCCTGAGACGAATATAACTTGGCTCTGGTACTGCACTGCTACCTGAGAAATATTGGTTTGTCACTGCACTGCTACCTCCTGAGACAATATAATTGGGCTTTGTCATGCAACTGCTACCTCCTGAGAACAATATACTTGGCTCTGTCACTGCACTGCTCCACTGAGAAAATAACTTGGCTCCCACTGCACTGCTACCTCCTGAGACAATATAACTTGGCTCTGTCACTGCACTGCTACCTCCTGAGACAATATAACTTTGGCTCTGTCCCTGCACTGCTACTCCTGAGACAATATAACTTGGCTTTGTCACCTGCACTGCTACCTCCTGAGACAATATAACTTGGCTTTGGTCACTGCACTGCTACTCTGAGACAATATAACTTGGCTATGTCATGCCTGCTACTCCTGAGACAATATAACTTGGCTCTGTCACTGCACTGCTACCGTCCTGAGACAATATAACTTGTCTCTGTCCCTGCACATGCTACCTCTGAGACAAATATAACTTTGGCTTTGTCACTGCACTGCTACCCTCTGAGACAATATAACTTAGCTTGTCACTGCACTGCTACCTCCTGAGACAATATAACTTGGCTTCTGTCACTGGCACTGCTACCTGTTCCTGAGACAATAAATTTGCTCTTGTCCCTGCACTGCTACTCCTGAGACAATATAACTTGGCTTTGTCACTGCACGATGCTACCATCCCTGAGACAATATAACTTGGCTCTGTCACTGGCACTGCTAGTCCTGAGAAAATAACTTGGCTCGCCACTGCACTGCTACCTCCTGAGACAATATAAACTTGCTGCTGTCACTGCACTGCTACTCCTGAGACAATAATAACTTGTTCTGTCCACTGCACTGCTACTCCTGAGACAATTATAACTTGGCTTGTCCACTGCACTGCTACCTCCTGAGACAATATAACTTGCTTTGTCACTGCACTGCTACCTCCTGAGACAATATAACTTGCTCTGTCCCTGCACTGCTTCCCACTGAGAAAATAACTTGGCTCTGCCTCTGCATACCTCCTGAGACAATATAAATTTGGCTCTGTCACTGCACTGCTACTCCTGAGACAATAATAACTTGTCTCTGTCACTGCACCTGCTACCTCCTGAGACAATATAACTTGGCTTTGTCACTGCACTGCTACCTCCTGAGACAATATAACTTGGCTCTGTCACTGCACTGCTACCTCCTGAGACAAATATACTTGGTTCTGTCACTGCACTGCTACCTCCTGAGACAATATAACTTGTCTCTGCTGTCACTGCAACTGCTCCCACTGAGGAAATATAACTTGTCTCCACTGCACTGCTACCTCCTGAGACAATATAACTTGCTCTGTCCCTGCACTGCTACTCTCCTGAGAGAATATAACTTGGCTCTGTCACTGCACTGCTACCTCCTGAGCAATATAACTTGCTCTGTCACTGCACTGCTACCTCCTGAGACAATATACTTGTCTCTGTCACTGCACTGGCTACCTCCTGCGACAATATAACTTGGCTCTGTCAACTGCACTGCTCCACTGAGGGAAAAAAACTTGGCTCACCACGCAGAACTTGCCACC
>NC_036840.1:35010532-35013300 GCF_002910315.2 Salvelinus sp. IW2-2015
AGTGTCTTTCCCCTGTGATGAGAAGCACATGGCCTGTTGCTTACATATTCCCATTATAAAGTCATAACTTCCAAGCGTGGCTCGCAGGCCTAACCCAAATGAAGCCTGTGACTCAGCCATTAATCAGATGGTTAGACCCCTTTAGCTCTCTTCTCTCACCAGAGAACACTTTTATAAAGGGCAGCGGCGCACAAGTATGTGTGTATCTAATCAAGGATATGAAAGGTGGGTTGGAGCTGTACATGTAGTTGTAGGTAGCAGTGGTCATCCTGGAAACAGGCCTGTGTTCGTGACAAGTGGTGCTAGCGGGCGAAAAGGAACTGAACGAGCTGAAGTGAATATTTGGAATGGGAAGAGTAGTTATCAACAGTGTTGTCCTTGGTGACGTAATAATGAGTGTTTAGAACCAACATTCTAATGGTAAACTCCAGGGAAAAGTACCCATCTGTCATACTTGAGTAAAAGTAAAGATACCTTAATAGAAAATGACTCAAGTATAAGTAAAAGTCACCAGGTAAAATACTATTTGATTAAAAGTCTAAAAGTATTTGCTTTAAAATATACTTAAGTGTCAAAAGTAAATGTAATTGCTAAATATACTTAAGTATCAAAAGTAAAAGTATAAATAATTTCAAATTCCTTATAATAAGCAAACCAGTTGGCAAGATTATGCATGTTATTTTTTTTACGGATAAACAGGGGCACACTCCAACACCCGGACATAATTTACAAACCAAGCACTTGTGTTTAGTGAGTACGCCAGATCAGAGACAGTAGGACCAGGGATGTTCTCTTGATAAGTGCATCAATTGGACCATTTTCCTGTCCTGCTAAGCATTCAAAATGTAACGAGTACTTTTGGGTGTCAGGGAAAATGTAGGGAGTAAAAAGTACATTATTTTCTTTAGGAATGTAGTGAAGTAAAAGTAAAAGTTGTCAAAAATATAAATAGTAAAGTAAAATACACATAACTCCCAAAAATTACTTAAGTAGTACTCTAAAGTATTTTTACTTAAGTACTTTACAACACTGGTTAACTCTGTTAGAACAATTCGATTTTTATTATACTTTTGTCACAAGACACTATTAACTGGCAATTCTGGTTTGTTACCACTAGAGGGCAGAGTGCATGACAGACTGCACTCTGAGGTTACGCTATTTTCGGTATTAAATGTTGACCATTATCTCCTCAATCTGACCAATTGCAGAAGGTTGAATAATTGACCTGAACCACTCAACATTGACCAATAACCTTACTTGAGGACCAGAGCTTTGCACCAACCCTCACAGCCCTGAACTTCTTCACATTGCTCTGATCTGTGCATTCCTCTGGTCAAAAGCACCCCATTGGCTAAGACACTGCTCCAGTAAACACACACCCCATAAATAGATCAGAAGTTATATCAATACACTGTGTCATTAACACACTCAGCCGTTTCATACAATCAAAGAGTTCTCCACACCAATCAAAATACACACAGACATCTGTACTAAAACAACCAGCAAAGGACCCACAAATCAAAATAAATTCCTCCGAGACAAAGATAACAAAAGCAGACTGTTGGGTTTTAATGCAGAATGAGTAGCAGACCAGAACCGACCAGAAAGTGTTGAAGAGGCCATACTGTATATAGTCAGAACAAACAAAGTAGTCCCCACCATCAGGTATTCTACTGTGATGGAAGCCTCTGATATTAGCCTTGCCGACGTCACAGATAAGCCTCCAGGACTGAAGGGATACTCAGCCGATAAAGAGAAAAACACCAAGAATTCTTTCATGAGTCCAGTCTCAGGCAGAACTAGTATCAACATGTGCAGAGGGCCAATGTTGATGTCCTCTGATGAAGCTCGGTGGTGAGTTAGGAACAGAGGGAGAAGCCCCATAGTCTATTCTATAACCTTATAAAATGAGTGACAAATAGAAAAGAGACAGTCGGCAGACAGAAAGAGAGAGAGAGAGAGGACACACATGCTGTCTCCAGAGTATAAGAAGAAAACTGACCAGCTAGGAAGCTCCAAGACTCCTCCATACAGACTCCAATCCTCACAGGGTTTGGGCCAATCAGGATAGTCCACTCTTAAAGGTTAGAGGTCAGAGCTGACCAGGGTTTGTCTCTTTTGGCTTAATACAGATGTTTTCCTTTTTTTAGAGAAATCTCCCTCCCAGGGTCCGATACAGACTCCCACGACCCCGCTAAGACAGGCTTCACTCCGCAAAACGCCCCGTTCCTGGGAGCCACTGCCGACTTTTACTGTGTTTATTTACATTAGTCGCCATGGGCGCGCACCGGGCGATGTGTAAAAGCGGGCCCGCGCTTATTGCAAATGGTCCTGTGAGCTAAGAGCTGTCTAAGAGGGAGGGAATAGAGACTAGATATATCCAGCAGGGTTACATCAACGCCCGCCACCACCGTCGCTAACTCTCGATAAAGGACAATAAATATAGTCTGGAGGCAACTCGCGGAAAAACAAGCCTGAGTGTTGAAAAGTTTTGGGCTGTGAGTGGATGTAAACTGTAGGGAGGTCAAACCACCCGCTCTGAGACAGTGGACCACTTAAGTTATTTTTCGTCTGCTTGGTTTTTCTTCAGTGTAAAAGTTTCACTCAGAAAGAATTACGTTGGGAGATTGTTCCATTATGCACCGTCAATTATAGTCCCAGGTCGGATTCGATGCCACACACTTAAATTAATGTAATCTAGATGACACGCACGTGCGCACACACACACACACACACACACACACACACACACACACACACACACACAC
>NC_036840.1:35013325-35024640 GCF_002910315.2 Salvelinus sp. IW2-2015
CACACACACTCACAGACACACACAACACAACACACGACACACACCACACACACACACACACAACAACCACACCACACACACACACAACAACACACACACAAACCCACACAGCAACAACAACCAAACACAACACACACAACACCCACATCCAAGGTGGTTAAGAGCATTAAGCTCTTAACAAATGCAATAAGGGGGGGCAACAGTCATGGGGGCATGTGAACCTCATCTGTGCTGGATCAAACCTCACCACTAGAGCACTGCATCTTGCCCAGTACAATCACGAGAGTAGAGATTGTGGAGTGGATCAATAGACATTGGAGAGAGAGACATGAGAGAAAAAAGAGCTCAGAGGGTGAAGAGCCGATTGAAGGCAGTAACCGTGGGAAGAGGCAATTAGACTTACGAGAAGGCGAACCAAAAGCATCAGAACGAGAGAGTGCGAAGGGTGAGCACAGAGCGAGAACAGAGCAGACGCAGACCAAGAAAGCCAACGAAGCAAGAGAGAAATCTATAAGAAGTCATTGTTTCTTCGAAGCCGCCAATGAATAGACCCCGTGTGGTCCACAACAAACTCTAGGAACATAACTCGAGTCCTAGGTTCGTGCCCTGCATCCACTGTGTGTGTGTGTTGTGGGTGTGTGTGTGTCTTTGTCCTCATAGTGCTTGTTCACCCTACTATACAAGAAATGTGTGTGTGTGTGGTGTATAATACCACACACACGAAATCTCCCAAGTGTGCTTATATTCGAGTCCTCGAACAATTTCCATAAATACAGAAGTAACATGTCCAGTGGTTCCTGATTCTATGAATAGATACGTTTTAACTACAATTAGTATCGAAATAAAGCCAAGCAACACATAACGTTCTAAGAACCATATTTTATTAGAGCATGGTGGTTGAGGTGGTTTATACCTATGATTTTTGCATACAAGCGCCACAATATTCTGGGAACATTGGCAGGACACGGTTGCTTGGCTTTGGAACATTTGTCCACACATAAAGGAACTTCAACAAAAAAACTTTAACACAGAACTTTCCTAAAATAAAAACCAATGTCTTACATTTAAATTCTCCATCGCTTTCACATTGGAGAATACTTCCTCGTATATTTGAGTTCAGGCGCAACGTTAGAAAACAAATCAAATCAAGGTCATAGGGGTCCACATGCGCACGAAGAGAGACAGTGAGATCTTACCGGAGAGATGCTAATTAGGCAAGCCCTTAACGGAAAATAGCAGTTTTTAATGACACACAATAAGAGGTTAAGGAAATATATTTACTAACAGTGAGAGAAAAATATAAAAAGAAATGAGCAATAAAATATAATACATATAGAGGCTATATTATCAGGGGGTAACCGGGTACCCCTCCCCTTGAGTCAAAATGTTCTTTCTTCTGTGGGAATTTCAGATATATTCAGCAAATGTTTCATCGTCTTGAGGTCTTATTTTAATAGTCATTCTGAAATGTTTCCGAGAACTGTAGAAAAAGCCTTTTTGTGTGTAATTCAGGTAATAGAATCCAAGAAAACATTCCACACAAAAGTTCCATGTGAGTTATATATAGATGTCATATCTTACTACATTTCTGGAACACCTTACTCAAAAGAGTGTGAACGAAGGCAATGTTCTCAAAACGTTCAGAGAATGTAAGGTTCTCTATGTCAGTTCTTGGCAATATTCTGGGAATGTAAGAAAAACATGTAATTGTAACGCATAACATCAACTAAGCCTCTAAAATCCGATTCTTCGAACAGCAGAGAACTTCCATAAAAAACACAAAAAACTTTAGTAACGTTCAGAAGAACTCTCTATCCCCTATCTTGTAAGAGTGTGTGAGGTGTGTTGGCACACCACTAATTGGCCACAGCCTGATCTAATGACGCTTGTTTCCTTTGAAATGGGGCCCTGTTAAATAGGGGGGAACGACTGCCCCTCTCATTGAAACCACGGCGTCAGGCTTGAACCTTGGTAATTGCAGGCACTTGGTAGCAAAAACAGGATTCCCCATAATGAATGGAAAAATTGCATGGGCAATGTTAGTGGAAAAACAAACAATTTGAAGACATCATGGTATCCATAATTGCCTCTACAGAACACACAGAAATGTCATATACTTGAACCAATTAGTTTTAAATCACACACCGAAGAAGTTTATCACGAAATTTACAAATAGTTCTACAAAGGCAGCCTGCCTGCTCCGTGCGCTTGGAATTGAGTTAATCAGGTATCCTATAATTCATACAAGTACCGCTGATTAGCCCACTCAAACAATGATGCTAACATGACACAGTTCTAATGAGGAATAGCAAACATTTATTAAAAAACAGTCTGTTTGAGGGCTGATTTTTTTAAAAGTCTTTCCGACAGTTTGGGGCATAAAGTGGGATATATCCAAGAGTGTTTGCAATAGGAATAAAATGAGACCATGCTTTCATGTCGAGTGTTGATGCCAAGCAGTGGTGTAAAAATAAATAAATACAAAAATTCTGGTGGAAACACCTCAATGACAGAAACAATTTAAACACAGTGTAGACATGATAATGGACCTACATTTGAGTCTCTTCCCTCTGTCCAGCTCGCTAACAATTACAAGACAAAAAATCGAGAACAGTGCTATTGGAACATTCCAAAAACACATGGATGATTTACCATGTTTTGCCAATGTTGACTGTGGAGAAAAATATATATACACATTTCAGTATGGCCCTCTGGATCTTGACACCCTCCCTTTGTACTAGACAATGCAAATCAATGCTGACTAAGTAAGTGTGGTATATATTTCAAGGACTTGTGTGTGTGTGTGCATGAAAATCAAATTGTGGCATTCTTACTACAAACCCTGTCAACTTCTTTGTGCTCGACCAGAAAACACACATTGTCAGTATGTGTATCACTGCATAATAAAGGTACTTGGGAAGACAAACTCAGCAAAAGTGGTCAACCAATTCAACACCTCTGTCTCGTTGCCAATTTTCTTTCAAAGTACTGATCTGACTGTCTGACTGTGAATTCCTGGCCTAAAACTAGCACAAGTACTGATTTTCACCTGTTACACACACACACACAGACACACACACACTCACACAACACACACACACATTCTGGATGGTATTCACACACAACACACACACACACACTACCACACACACACACATCACACACACACACACACACATCACACACACCCACATATTATATTCTACACACCACACACAGGGAAAAACAAAACCGCTTCCACAAACAAACTGGATGTCATAAACATCAATCACAAATGACTCGCCCTCACTGAGCCGAAGACACCTTGAAGAATAACATTCTTTACAACTCACTCTTAAATAAAAAGAGACATTGCTGGAGAGCAATAAAAAAATTTATAATTTAATTTTTACCTTCACCTTTATTTAACCAGAGTAAGGTGTCTATTGTAGAAACAATTATGCTCATTTGCAACTGCGACCCTGGCTAAGATAAAGAACAGCAGTTCGTCACATGACAACAAACAGAGTTACACAGGGGGGTGGAATAAACAAACATACACATATACAATAATACAGTAGAAAAATCTATATAACGCTGTGCAAATGAGGTAGGATAAAGACAGGTTAAAGCAATAAACTAGCGTCGTGCTGGTGAAAGTAAATACAAATATGCAATTAAAACTGGATGGTAGAAGTGGTGGATCGGCGTGTAAAGATCTCCCTGCTGCTTCACCCAAAACATGTTGTACTCTTGCTATTCTGTGCTTTGCAACAGTAACCCCAGAGTCTGGCCGTGGTGAACTGTGAAGAATGCATTTGAAATATCAACATACTGACTCCCAAATGAACCTATTTCATATTTAGTGCACTACTTGATCCAGATCTCTATGGGCCCTGGTCAAAGTAGAGCACTATCCTAGGGAATAAGGGTCCAATTTATTTGTGTTGAATGAGTAGTTTGTGTTGTCACAGACTTATTTGAGACTGGTACTTTATTAGAAGTGGGGTTTCGTTTTATGCGGTGGGCTGGCGCTAACTTCTTGGGTTCCAGCCCACAGTTCGCTCATTCAACAAGGGGTCTCTTAGGTTCGTTTCTGACATCACATTCCCCACCACCACTCTGGCTCTTCTGCTCCCAGGCTGCTGTCAATCACCCCATTGCTACAGTAAAGTAACTCCCCACAATTACCACACTTTAAGGGTGGCCATCAAGCTGGTTGTGGTCCCAGAGGGTTCTGGAATTGGATTGATGAGGTCAGCACCTTTACTCCAGCCATAGGGCGGCTTTTAGGGCGTTCTTTCATGCATTTAACATTATCATCTTTGACTTTTATGATATAATGGCAACTTACAGAACGAGCAATAAACATGTTTCTGATGATCTTCTGTTGAATTTCTTTAGGAGAGAGCGAGTGAAAGAGAGCGATGAAAGAAGAGGAGAGAGAGGATAAGACAGAGATAAAGAAAAGACAATATAGAAAGGAGAGAATCAATTACCTTTCTGGTGCTTATATTGAGAAAATCACCTGAAACCAAGTGGTTTATTTCATACTTGTTTCACTGAATCCCACAGCAATCGAAAGAATTTAACAGCGTCATCATGAAGGTAATAAGGCGGTACCAAATAAGTTTCCCAAGTAAACACCAGGTTAAAAACAACGGTTCTTGTAAGAAGGAAGACATGAAAAATAATAAGGAAATATGCTGGCAAACTGCTGCTGCATGCCAGCTAGTTTTAATGTATAACACTGCTGAACCCTTAGCTTATTACATACGATATAGATGGCTGATGAAGGACTATGGGTCGAAAGCCTAGGAGCATGAGCACGCATGGCTGCATTTTCAATTTTCATTATTTGAATGAATTCACCTATATCAGCACTGCAAAAAAGTAACCTGGATGTGCGTATGAGTCCTTCAGGCTTGTACAAGAAGGTAACGATAGCGAGAGCACTTTAGGAGCGAGAGATTTAGGTGTCTGGCATTCATATGCATACATGGCTAGATTACATATGGGACTCACCAGTACTCTGTGGACATTTACATGTAAGAGCATGGTTAAGTTGCAACCGCCATCACACGCAGTGCAACAGCCAGGCGCGCACTAACCCAACACAAAGGAACCATGAATGACCAGATATGTTAGAACTAGAAGCCGTCATCTCTAGGGAGAACCCATGGCCTTGAAACATCCAATCTATAATAGCTAGTTTTGAACACAGAAGTGCAGAGGAAACAGCAAGCAATTGTCCTATCGATAGCATTGTCTGTGTAAACTAACAGCTCTATACAGACCGTCCATGGAGAACAGGTACAGTTTCATGCTTCTAGCTGGGTGGCCTGGTCATTAAGTGTGGCGCTGGGGCAGAGTCCAATGCCACAGCCACGTAACTGTAGTTTGTTGATGAATCAGCGTAGATTCGGATGGTATGTGTCGTAAGTGAGAGTCTTTGATCTCACACACACACAGAAACGCACAACACGCACACACACACACACACACCCACACAACACACCACACACAAACACACACACACAACAATCACAATAACACTACACACAACACAACACCAACTAAACCCGACATCACACACCACAACACCACACACAACACCACACTCACACATCACACACACACACACACAATCACAGTACGAATTACAACCGCGCACGACAGCACGTCTATATGCAAACACACTACACAACGATTTGCACGCACACACTCGTGATGTGTATAAGCACACACACACTCGAGTACGATAAGCATTTAACACAGCACGCCCCCCCCCCCCTTCAATGTGTGCTTTGTTGCGATTCAACGCCACACAATTCGAACCACGGCCAGTCCTCACCCTACTGATGTCACCATCAACCACATCAATTAACACTGTAAAGTGTACCAGAACAAATTTGAGAGCTGAGTCATCGCAAAACACCGCAGCCAAATTCTGAGAGCTTTTACTCTTTTCACATGAGAGGCACCGTTCGCGTTGCTGCAACCCGCACGCCGATCTACGGCATCACACCCTGGATCGGTTCCCGACTAGAAAATTGTGGCCATCTATATTTAGCTACCATAGGTTCTGGCTTAAACCTGCATAACTCTCCTCAGCCTCATATCAGAACATCATCAATCCAAAATCAAATCATATAATCGTCTTTCTATTTCCGCCAAACAAGACTGTCCTTGACATCTCTAACTGCCGCCTAAATCATACCCTAGTAATTCCAACTGACTATTCCTGCCGACCTCGCTGTCGGCGAATTTGTCATTCTACAAAATATCTTCAACACTATTCAGACAAACTGGACTGCATGTTATATCAGCAGTGCCATTACGTTTTGTTACTAAAAGCACTTATACGACCCACACACCCAAGCTCACACCGAGCGACCATGCTATCACCCTAGTCGGCTGGCCTCCGCTACATTTCGTCGTCAGAGCCCACTGGCTCAGGTCAGCTAACAAGGCTTATGCTTAGGTAAACGTGCACGCCTTATCTTAGTTTCACTGGGTACACTGAGGCTACACACACAAGCCGCTAGCTACGCGTGGTCCCAGCAGGTGTATCTCATGATCATCCCTAAAGTCAAGAATCCACATTTGGAGCCTTTACCTTCCAGTTCTCTGGCCTTCCCAACATCGACTGAACGAATTGCAAAATCTCTGAATTGGAGACTTTTATCTCCCTCAAAACTTTAAAAATCTGGCTATCCGCACCAGCAACACGCTACGAGAACTTCACGAGTTCAGCACACGCTGTAACATATCCAATCCCTGTAAAACTACACACCCACCAATTTACCACCTCTCACCACCCATACTGCTGAACACACACCACAATACACGGTAGCTGCACCCCCCACATGAGAGAAGAAGAGACACTCCCACCGATGGACAACGGAGTGGTTGGATGCACGGAGACCAGCTGGTATTACATTGTGTCTCTCTCTGTCCTGTCTTCAAACCAGCCAACCATACACAGATCAATAAAAACCTCCACTTCCTCTTCCTTCCACACACACACACACACACACACACTGTCATCGCCGCAGTACTCACCCCATGGTGGAGGAATGTGTTCCTTCTCTTCTGACCACCGAACACTCACTCTGACAGCAGAGACAAGGGGTTCCTTCTCTTCTGACCACCGAACACTCACTCTGACACCAGAGACAAGGGGTTTCCTCTCTTCCCTTCTCCTCGTCTTTCTTTCTCTCCTCTCCTTTCGTGTTAAACTTTCCCCTCTCTGGCGAGGGCTCCGGGGGTCTGGCTTTCCCCTCTCTGGCGAGGGCTCCGGGGGTCTTGCGTTCCCCTCTCTGGCGAGGGCTCCGGGGGGACTGACTTCCCCCTCTCTGGCGAGGGCTCCGGGGGTACTGGCTTTCCCCTCTCTTGCGAGGGCTCCGGGGGAACTGGCTTTCCCCTCTCTGGCGAGGGCTCTGGGGGGACTGGCTTTCCCCTCTCTGGCGAGGGCTCCGGGGGATTGGACGTTTATTTATATTCTAGATGGGATGGAAAAGATCAAGGGATGTAGAGAGGGTTTCATAATTGCTTCGTTTCTGCCGTGGCGGAGACCTTGCCGGCCCCCACCGCTGCAACCCATTCTCCCACCACTCCACTTCTCTCTCCTGCCTCCCTCCCTCGCTCCCTGCCTGCCTCCCTCACTCCCTCGCTCCCTGCCCAGGAAACTGTGCAGGCCTGCAGGGATAGAGAGCTGGACTGGGCTGGGACCTTCTCTCCCGCTATCTCTCTCTTTGTCTCTCTCTAACTCTCTATCTATTTCCTCCTTTTTTCGACGCTCTTTTCCCTCTCTGCTTCTCCCACTCTCTCTCTCCCTCTCTCCCTCTCTCTCTCCCTCTCTCCCTTTACTGTATATCTCTCTATTGCCCAACAACTCTCAGAAGACCTATGCTCGTTGAACATACAGGTCTATTATTAATCGTGTGTGTGTATATATTGACCTGTCAGGTCCTCCACACGTCCCAGTAACTAGTCTCCAGGGTCCAGTCCAGTCCTGGTTGGTACACAGAGGTTCCCTCTCCACTTTTCTCTTCTCCATTCCACACCTCCCAGTAACTAGTCTCTGGAGTTTCAGAAGTTGAAGTCAACTGGGAAGTGGGGAGTGTCTGTGGTGAGACATGCTGCATCTTCAACTTTGTGTGTTTGCATGTGTATGGGATGTGTGGAGTAGTTGGATGTAGTCTGAAGGTTTGGCTGTTGCTATTTTATCATTTGTTTACTATGTAACGTCTAGTCTATGAGACCAGGCTGGATATTTTATCATTTGTTTACTATGTAACGTCTAGTCTATGACACCAAGCTGGCTATTGTATCACTCCCATTGCTGAGGCTGTGTGCATGTTTATGTTTGCGTGCACAGGTGCATATGTGCTAGCATGTGTGCGTGCACCCTCATTGGAGCGTGTGTATGTGTGTGTGTCTGTGTGATGCATGTTAGATCCCAGGTGTGTGTCAGCTGCAGTGGCATGAGGATGTGTTGAATTTGTTCCCTCTGGATGAAAGGAGACCCCAACAGACCAGCTGGGTGGTTGGTCCCCATGCTTCAAACGTTACAGGTTCAAAGAGACATCCCATAATTGCTACGCTAAAAGCTACACTACTTTGCTAGCATCTGATTACTTTGGTTGTGTCATGTAAAAGCCTTTTTTTATTTTGTATTCTCTAGTGATGTACAGGTTATCAAAAGGATGACCCAATTTAAAAAATATATATATATTTGACCTGCAGCTATTTTTCCCCACTGTAACATCCCATCATCCCATTTAGCTTCCTTACAGCTTGTGGTAACCTCCCTGTCTGTGTGTGTACAGGCCAATCACAGAAGTCAACCGTACAGAATGTCCAGTTCAGTGTTTAACCAGCATGCTGAGGGCCAGAGGAGAAGAACACCATTCTCCGTGGGGGGATTTTGTCAGCATAGGCAACCCGTTCCAGAACAAACACCGGGGTTTAACCAGATATATGTTGTTGTTTTTTTACTACACATCGATGGATATGTCTATGAGTCCAGGAATCTCACAATCACAGAAGGCTAATCATAACAATATTCATATGAGTGGTAAGGAGGGGTGCAAGAAGGAAGGCTGACAGTTAGATTACATCATTGTAAGATATTCATTTAGATCGACTTTGGAGGTCTTCTGATAATGAAGAAGTAACGTGGCATAACAGCTTTGCAATAATAGAGTAACAATATAATGATGTCTTGTATGATGTATTGACTTGTTTATGATGTATTGATTTGTTTATGATGTATTGACTTGTTTATGATGTATTGATTTGTTTATGATGTATTGACTTGTTNTTGATTTGTTTATGATGTATTGACTTGTTTATGATGTATTGATTTGTTTATGATGTATTGATTTGTTTATGATGTATTGATTTGTTTATGATGTAGGCTGTTGTTGTTTTGTTGTGATGGAATTGTTTTGATCCTGTTTGGAACCCAGGAAGCGAAGCTGCCACGGGGATAAGAAAGTGCAATGCACAGACACAAGCGCACGCATGCACGGACACACTTAGACACATGCAAACAGAGCCATCCAACTCCAGTTCACACACAATAACAGGTCATTGGATTGTGTATCCGAGACAGAGCCAGGCATAACAGGGAGAGCTGATGGAATGGTCATCAATCTTGACTGTAGAAACATGCTGAGAATGTAGGCAGTCACTAAACACATACACACACACAAACACTCTGTGTCCTCACCAGACCCCTTCTCCCACAGCACAGAAGAACCCCCATCACCGCTACCATTTTGACCCATTTTGACCCACATGGCTGTATAAGTTGCTGGCATTTTCAGGCCTGAGGCAGGCAACTGTCAACATTTAGAGCCAGAATGGGCAACATTCTCTCTACTGCAGCTGTTGTTGACAATTTTCACAGTTGGCCTAACTGTAGTCTCTAGCTCCTCTCAGTGTGTAGTCGGTTAATAAATTATGGATATATGAACTTCACATATAGTGCTCCATGTGTCAATCAACTGGGTCAATCATCACAATACAGAAGTTCGTTGACAGTTGGTTTGGTGTTGTGACAGTTGGTTAACTGACAATTGATTTGGTGTTGTGACAGTTGGTAAACTGACAGCTGGTTTGGTGTTGTGACAGTTGATTTGGTGTTGTGATAGTTGGTTAACTGACAGTTGATTTGGTGTTGTGACAGTTGGTTAACTGACAGTTGGTTTGGTGTTGTGACAGTTGGTAAACTGACAGCTGGTTTGGTGTTGTGACAGTTGATTTGGTGTTGTGACAGTTGGTTAACTGACAGTTGGTTTGGTGTTGTGACAGTTGGTTTGGTGTTGTGACAGTTGGTTAACTGACAGTGGTTTTGGTGTTGTGACAGTTAGTTTGGTGTTGTGATAGTTGGTTAACTGACAGTAGTTTGGTGTTGTACAGTTGGTTACTGACAGTTGATTTGGTGCTGTGACAGTGGTTAACTGACAGTTGGTTTGGTGTTGTGACAGTTGGTTAACTGACAGTTGGTTTGGTGTTGTGACAGTTGGTTTGGTGTTGTGACAGTTGATTAACTGACAGTTGGTTTGGTGTTGTGACAGTTGGTTAACTGACAGTTGATTTAGTGTTGTGACAGTTGGTTAACTGACAGTTGGTTTGGTGTTGTGACAGTTGGTTAACTGACAGTTGGTTTGGTGTTGTGACAGTTTGGGTTGTGTTGTTGGTTTGGCGGTGTGACAGTTGTTTGGTGTTGTGACAGTTGATTAACTGACAGTTGATTTGTGTTGTGACAGTTGGTTAACTGACAGTTGGTTTGGTGTTGTGACAGTTATTAACTGACAGTTGGTTTGGTGTTGTGACAGTTGATTAACTGACAGTTGATTTGGTGTTGTGACAGTTGGTTAACTGACAGTTGGTTTGGTGTTGTGATAGTTGGTTAAACTGACAGTTGGTTAACTGACAGTTGGTTTGGTGTTGTGATAGTTGGTTAACTGACAGTTGATTTGGTGTTGTGACAGTTGGTTTGGTGTGTTGACAGTTGATTAACGACAGTTGATTTGGTGTTGTGACAGTTGATTAACTGACTAAGTTTGGTGTTGTGACAGTTGATTAACTGACAGTTGGTTTGGTGTTGTGACAGTTGGTTTGGTGTTGTGACAGTTGATTAACTGACAGTTGGTTTGGTGTTGTGGAGGTATCACATATAGTCTAAATGGCCCTGAGTTTTTCCTGACCACATATGTGACTAGGGCTCAGAGAATTCCCTGAGCAAGAAAAAATCCTGGCTGGCACCATACCACAACAAGAGTTTTGTGTGACCTGACCTGACAAGGACGTTGTCCGTTGTT
>NC_036840.1:35024665-35047382 GCF_002910315.2 Salvelinus sp. IW2-2015
TGACTTGTTTATGATGTATTGACTTGTTTATGATGTATTGATTTTGTTAATATGATGTAATTGACTTGATGTATTGAGTATGATGTTACTTGAGTATTGTGTTTATGATGTATTGATTTGTTTATGATGTATTGACTTTGTTTTATGATGTATTGATATTGTTTATGATGTATTGATATGTTATTTGTTATGCTGTTTAACATTTGCTTTTATGATGTATTGATTTGTTTATGATGTATTGATTTGTTTATGATGTATGATTTGTTTATGATGTAGGCTGTTGTTGTTTTGTTGTGATGGAATTGTTTTGATCCTGTTTGGAACCAGGAAAGCGAAGCTGCCACGGGGATAAGAAAGTGCAATGCACAGACACAAGCGCACGCTGCACGACACACTTAGACACAATGCAGAACAGAGCCATCGCAACTCCAGTTCACACACAATAAACAGGTCATTGGATTGTGTATCCGAGACAGAGCCAGGCATAACAGGGAGAGGCTGATGGAATGGTCATCAATCTTTGACTGTAGAAAACATGCTGAGAATGTAGGCAGTCACTAAACACATACACACACACAAACACTCTGTGTCCTCACCAGACCCCTTCCTCCCACAGCACAGAAGAACCCCATCACCGCTAACCATTTTGACCCTTTTTGACCCACATGCGCTGTATAAGTTGCTGGCATTTTTCAGGCCTGAGGCAGGCAACTGTCAACATTAGAGCCAGAATGGGCAACATTCTCTCTACTGCAGCTGTTGTTGTGACAATTTTCACAGTGGCCTAACTGTAGTCTCTAGCTCCTCTCAGTGTGTAGTCGGTTAATAAATTATGGATATATGAACTTCACATATAGTGGCTCCATGTGTCAATCAACTGGGTCAATCATCACAATACAGAAGTTCGTTGACAGTTGGTTTGGTGTTGTGACAGTTGGTTAACTGACAATTGATTTTGGTGTTGTGACAGTTGGTAAACTGACAGCTGGTTTGGTGTTGGACAGTTGATTTGGTGTTGTGATAGTTGGTTAACTGACAGTTGATTTGGTGTTGTGACAGTTGGTTAACTGACAGTTGTTTGGTGTTGTGACAGTTGGTAAACTGACAGCTGGTTTGTGTTGTGACAGTTGATTTGGGTTGTGACAGTTGGTTAACTGACAGTTGTTTGGTGTTGTGACAGTTGGTTTGGGTGTTGTGACAGTTGGTTAACTGACAGTTGGTTTGGGTGTTGTGACAGTTGGTTAACTGACAGTTGTTTGGTGTTGTGACAGTTAGTTTGTGTTGTGATAGTGGTTAACTGACAGTAGTTTGGTGTTGTGACAGTTGGTTAACTGACAGTTGATTTGGTGCTGTGACAGTTGGTTAACTGACAGTTGGTTTGTGTTGTGACAGTTGGTTAACTGACAGTTGGTTTGGTGTTGTGACAGTTGGTTTGGTGTTGTGGACAGTTGATTAACTGACAGTTGGTTTGGTGTTGTGACAGTTGGTTAACTGACAGTTGATTTAGTGTTGTGACAGTTGGTTAACTGACAGTTGGTTTGGTGTTGTGACAGTTGGTTAACTGACAGTTGGTTTGGTGTTGTGACAGGTTTGGTGTTGTGTTGTGTCTGGGGTTGTGACAGTTGGTTTGGTTGTTGTGACAGTTGATTAACTGACAGTTGATTTGGTTTGTGACAGTTGGTTCACTGACAGTTGGTTTGTGTTGTGCAGTTGATTACTGACAGTTGGTTGGTGTTTGACAGTTGATTAACTGACAGTTGATTGTGTTTGTGACAGTTGGTTAACTGACAGTTGTTTGGTGTTGTGATAGTTGGTTAACTGACAGTTGGTTAACTGACAGTTGGTTTGGTGTTGTGATAGTGTGGTTAACTGACAGTTGATTTGGTGTTGTTGACAGGTTGGTTTGTGTTGTGAAGTTGATTAACTGACAGTTGATTTGGTGTTGTGACAGTTGATTAACTGACTAAGTTTGGTGTTGTGACAGTTGATTAACTGACAGTTGGTTTGGTGTTGTGACAGTTGGTTTGGTGTTGTGACAGTTGATTAACTGACAGTTGGTTTGGTGTTGTGGAGGTATCACATTATATCTAAATGGCCCTGAGTTTTTCCTGACCACATTATGTGACTAGGGCTCAGAGAATTCCCTGAGCAAGAAAAAATCCTGGCTGGCACCATACCACAACAAGAGTTTTGTGTGACCTGACCTGACAAGGACGTTGTCCGTCCTGTTAGGTCCACTCCCACACACCTTTGCCCACTGCAATGCACTATGGGGTGCGACTTGGACACGGCATTCACTCTGCAAAAGACATTACTCAATACAGAACTCTCGGGGACCAATAGAGGATAGCAGTGTATCACAGTGTCATTCAAATGAATCGGAGCCAGATATTCAGAGGATTGTTTACTAAATAACAACCGTGACACAAGGTTAATTGGAAGAAAATAAACAGAAAATCCACAGGGAATGTGGTGTTTATGACATATACAGGAAGAAATTAGTGGCTAACAAAGGAAGTGACAAAAAAATGAACATGAATTTATGCTTCCCTTAGGTTCATGTGAATATACATGCCGATTGCAAATCAGCTTCTAAAAAAAGGCTATATTTTCTCTTTCTAGATATCAAAAGGAATTCTTTCTCTATTTTCCATATCATCCGCCTGCAGGGTAGGAAAATATTGTATTTCCACCCACCGTCTTGATCAAAATAAAAATGCATGCCTTTCACCTTATTCTACATAAATCCCTCAAAGCTCCAGCTTAGCTTCATACATTACAGTCCAGTCAGTTATTTTGATGCAATGGCCTAGACCTCATTCTGGAGGTAACGTCAAGCATGTGTGCAGAGCCTTTCTTCAACGACACCAGCTAGACCTCATTCGGGAGTAACGTCAAGCATGTGCAGAAGCCTTCTCAAACGACACAGCCTAGACCTCATTCTGGAGGTAACGTCAAGCATGCGCAGAGCCTTTCTTCAACGACACAGCCTAGACTCATTCTGGAGGTAACGTCAAGCATGCGCAGAGCCTTCTTCAACGACACAGCCTAGACCTCATTCTGGAGGTAACGTCAAGCCATGTGCAGAGCCTTCTTCAACGACACAGCCTAGACCTCATTCTGGAGTAACGTCAAGCATGCAGGGCTTCTTCAACGACCACAGCCTAGACCTCATTCTGGAGGTAACGTCAAGCATGTGCAGAGCCTTCTCAACGACACAGCCTAGACCTCATTCTGGAGGTAACGTCAAGCATGCGCAGAGCCTTCTTCAACGACACAGCCTAGACCTCATTCTGGAAGGTAACGTCAAGCATGCGCAGGAGCGCTTCTTTCAACGACACAGCCTAGACCTCAGTTCTGGAGGTAACGTCAAGCATGCGGCAAGAGCCCTTCTTTCAACGGACACAGCCTAACCTCATTCTAGGAGGTAACCGTCAAGGCATGCGCAGAGCCTTCTTCAACGACACAGCCTAGACCTCATTCTGAGGTAACGTCAAAGCATGCGCAGAGCCTTCTTCAACGACACAGCCTAGACCTCATTCTGGAGGTAACGTCAAGCATGCGCAGAGCCTTCTTCAACGGACACAGCCTAGACCTCATTCTGGGTAACGTCAAGCATGCGCAGAGCCTTCTTCAACGACACAGCCTAGACCCTCATTCTGAGAGGTAACGTCAAGCATGTGCAGAGCCTTCTTCAACGACACAGCCTAGACCTCATTCTGAGGTAACGTCAAGCATGTCGCAGAGCCTTCTTCAACGACACAGCCTTAGACCTCATTCTGAGGGTAAGTCAAGCATGCGCAGAGCCTTCTTCAACGACACAGCCTAGACCTCATTCTGGAGGTAACGTCAAGCATGCGCAGAGCCTTCTTCAACGACACAGCTTCTGTTCTTTGTGTGGACTTGTTCCTACTAGCGCTACAAAAACAGCGTTACACATTGACGTACAGCGTTACACATTGACGTACAGCGTTACACAAAAGCAAAAAAATTACTTAAATGTCTTTAAAAGACTGACTGTCTACAGTACAGCAACCAACCACACACACACAAGTTGGCAACTTATGACTACTTCACATCTGCTAAACACACACACATCTCCCTTGCTGTGTGGTGAGTTGTGACCACTCTGCTGTCTCCTTCAACTTGTTGGCTCTGTGCTGGGCTCCAGACTGCCTCTTGGAATTTGACTTTTTGGGTTGTTGTTTGGGCAGGATCTTGCCTCCCTTGGTCTTACTGGGACAGGAGGGAGAGAGCAAGTTCAGACACACTCACACAGGCAAACACAATCCGTACAAACCCTCAGAGAAACACGCCATTTAGGGCGTGTAACAAAACTGTACTGACATGGGTAGAGCTGGGAGCATACAGTAGTTTAGTGTCAGCCCTGTTTCTGTGTTTCTGTGTGTATATGAAGTACACTAAACTCACTTGTTACTGGTCCTGTCTTTGAGGGGACAGGCTCTGCGTTTGTGCTTCAAGCTACCACAGTTGAAGCAGCCTTCCAGACATGGGCTGTTCCCACAGGGGTTGTCCCGGAGGGCACAGCGGCCACAGGACTGGCAGTGACGCCAGGCTGGCGAGGGGGAGAGGTGCCAGTCAAATCGTCACTCAACCCAAACCATGAACATCGGGGTTTGGCAGTGTTAGCAGTCTAGGAGATACTCACATGGTTTCACGCACGTCTGACACTCTGAGCAACACTTCCACTGTCTCCCATCCTGAAGGAACAAAGAGAGAAGATAACTGAGTATGTTGTGAAAAGTGATATCGCCGCATCTGAGGCACATGCACCTCTCATTCAACGCAACGTAGACAATTATTTCAAGTTAAAACTGTTGCAACATGACTTTTCCAGCCTGCCGTGGGGAAAGACATACCTTCGAAGGGCATACGTTGCATTTAACGCAATGCTTGTTCTCAGACCACACATCTCTCACAGACTTTGCAGAATCTAAGAGAAGCAAAGACCAAGACAGACGAATCAAATGTAATCTCTTCAGAATTCCACTAATAATTATCTATATATAATATATATATTTTATCCCACCAAAATGAATCCTTTTTAAACTGACCAATAAGACGATCTAGATTTTCCATGTTCCATTTAGGATGACATCTTACTATGATTACATTACTGTAATAGGCATTTGGCTCATGTGCAACATGGAATAGTGTGTTGTACCTGTAACCCCCCCCCCTCAGGAAGGAGGGCCAGGTTGATGTGTGTACCTGTAACCCCCCCTAAGGAAGGAGGGCCAGGTTGATGTGTGTACCTGTAACCCCCCCTAAGGAAGGAGGGTCAGGTTGATGTGTGTACCTGTAACCCCCCCTCAGGAAGGAGGGCCAGGTTGATGTGTGTACCTGTAACCCCCCCTAAGGAAGGAGGGTCAGGGTGATGTGTGTACCTGTAACCCCCCTCAGGAAGGAGGGCCAGGTTGATGTGTGTACCTGTAACCCCCCCCTCAGGAAGGAGGGTCAGGTTGATGTGTGTACCTGTAACCCCCCCCCCCTCAGGAAGAGGGTTCAGGTTGATGTGTGTACCTGTAACCCCCCCTCAGGAAGGAGGGTCAGGTTGATGTGTGTACCTGTAACCCCTCCTCTTTAGGGAGGATGATGTCTCGTGGTGTCAGGTTGGTGAACAGGCGGACAGGGGACTGCTTTCTGCCCGTCTTTCCATGTTTGTTCAGGGGATGGTTGTCATAGTCCACCTAGGAGAACAACAATGAGTACGTTTGGTGGCGGAAGGACTACATACAGTAAAACAAAGTAAGTAGCCTTGTCTGAGCCAGAACGCCCATAGTCCAGGAGCCTATCTCCAGTTTCTGTAGCGTGAGGCAGCTTGATGTACAAGTACACCTCCTGGACAGGACGCTAGTCTACCACAAGGCCTTACCCACAATCCGTAATGCTGAGTGACAAGCAGAGAGACATCGGGTATACATACATTATAGTAAATGCACATTATTATCAATCATTATCTTTTACTAATGTACACATGTCAAGCTGTGCTCCTAAGATTAGCCAATACGTCTGAATACAACTGGCTTGCCTGGTAGTCTAGCATGGTGAGAGAGGGGAAGCACTCCAGGATGCACGGCTCAAAGAAGTATGGGAAGCTCCAAACCATCTCCACACTGTTCTCTGGAGAAACACACACACACCAAAAAAAACTAAAAGAAACACACACAAAAAAAATGTGGTTACGGATTTAAGTCCTTCATTTCTACTTATAAATATCCAATCGATTGGAATTTAATTTATTTCATTAGCGGAGACAAATTAGTTAAATGCATCGCTAACCGGAGGTCTGCAGTTTCCTCTACGTTTCTGAGATTTGGGGGAAACTGTGGGCCAGAGGATTCACCAGGCCCCCAAATGAAGGGTCAGACACCATGATCACTTTCTCCCCATTTCCCCCTCACCGAGGAAGGCTTGGACGACCCCGCTCGCTGCCTGTTTAAAAACATTACATGGAATTCAATACTCATAAAAATAAGGATCAAGCCTTTGGATAAATGTATTTTAAGACAATCATAAGGTTGAAACTTTAACCTCTTCTCTAAAGAAGTAGTGGTTGAACTCGTCATAGAACTGAGCATATCTGGAACAGACATAAACAAGATTTCCACATGACATCTGCTAGTGCTTTCATTAAATCGTTGATTCCGTGTAACGTAGGATCACTATGAGCATGGAGGATTAGGGTGGGACAACCACGGCAGCTGGCCTCCTCCTGTACTTAACAGGAAGTCCACTGGTTTGTATGGGTGTGATTATACATTTCCAATCTTGTCAAGATAATCACTGAAAGGCACTTGAGCAACAGTAAGGCTCAGTCACTCATACACACAAACACACAGGACTCAGCTTGTTACTCGACACCACACCCTTGCTGGTGTTCAGTCTGACACATTCCTTGCAGACACGCAGAGAGAACGGATGAGACATAGGAACAGAGTGAGTATAAACATACATACAGCTCATAAACATACATTAGGTTATACCAATATTGATTCGTTTGGGATTGTCGGGCACAGAACTAATTTCCTTAAAGCTGCAGGAGGGTTATGATTAAATAACAGAAGGCATTGGTAAACTTGAGTCAAGAATTCATTTCAATGAAATGCATTGAGCTATATGATGCATTAATCCATTCTGCAATTAGCCTAGCTATCCTGCAAAATATGTATTTTACTAAGTTGTGGCAGTAGCTGTATTTTGAAAACTTTGACTAAGTTGTGCAAGGGTTTATCATAATGGAGCCTGGAGAGCGCAGGAGTGTTAACAGAGAAGCCTCTTGAGACTGCAGTATACCAGCCTCCTAAAACCAGAGGAACTAGCTCGCTTACCAAATACAATCACACAGCCATCACATTTGTTAGATTGAATTCTGAATTCACCTCTAACTGTCAACCACATCTTGAATGAAGGAAATTATCAAAGCACAGTGGTAGGGAATAGATTTAAGTGTCTCTAAGTTTATGTGACTACCACTTTCTTAGCCATGGCAGATAAGGACCTACTAACCGATGACCAGAGACCGGACGTGTCCCCTGGCTCTTTGCTCTCAGTCCAGAGTGGTGCCATGGATCCCCCTGTAGAATATCAGGCAGTGCTACAGGATGGCACGCTCTCACTGGTCCCCCTCGACAGTCCCGCTACTGGAGACGGGGTGGTTCAGCCGTACCCTCGCTCCCCAAAGCTGCTCCGCAAGGTGGCTGCATCCAGACATCTCTCTGAGGTAAATGTTATGATAATAACTGCTACTAGTCCTGTTACCAATGATTCCCTGGTGGTAATGTCTAGTATTTCACCTTTATTTAAACAAGACGGTTTCATTTGCACTAGCAAATTGGAAACCAATCGATTCAAAATCAATCGTCATTAGCAGTGACTGAGAATCAATCTATTCAGAAGCAATTCTCATTTGCAGTAATTGAGAAAACCATCAATGAGAGTTTCACTCTGTGTTGTCCTCTCAAACCCCATCTGTGCTGTAGGAGCAGCTGTCCAGGCGCCTGGAGGAACTGCAGTCAGAAAGAACCAGAACTAAGGCCCACATTCAATCTCTGAAGAAACGCAAGGCTGATCTCTCTGTGAGTACAACACTGCCTCCCTATGGTCCATAAGTGCCACTGCAGCCAAGGGCAACACAACCCATAGAGAATTCTCTCCATATTTCCTAACCTTGTATTGGTAACGTAGACTAGCTGAAATAACGGATTAGAATGAGAGACTTGTTTTTTTCTTACTCATAACACATCAAGTTCCCTAGCGCTGGTGCCAGTCTGATAAATCGTTTGTCATTGTCATGGCGAACGACATAGAAGTTGGCTCAGAAACAGACTTGCATCGAAGCTATGGGTTCCCCTTAACTTCACAATTTCCTCACCTCTCATGAAGAGGAGCACAGAGGTGATGAAGCACCAGGTGAGGGAGAGGGTCGAGGGCATGAGGGCTGCCCTGCAGAGAGACCAGCAGGCCATGGTGGACTCTCTGGAGCTGGACCGCATAGAGACCAGCGCCAGACTAGACCATGTCCTGAAGGGCTGGGACCAGCACCTAGGACTGGTCCAGAGGAGCATCACCACTACCCAGAAATCCCTGGGGCAGACTTGGACAGGGGGCGATAAACAGGTCTGATTCTAGATACTTCAGATTAACCACATATGTAGGCTAACGGGAGTTTCAGTGTTACGCCATTTTAACAATTGTGTGTACTCCATTTTACAGAATCTTCCTGACAATCTCAGGTAAAAAAAATATAAAACAATACTCTCTCATTTTCTTACCTTGAGATGTTATGACTAGGCTTTTTGTTGATGAAGATGTATAGGAACTCTGTGATTGGGATAAGTCCATGTGGAACTGTCTGTCCCCCTGTAGCCATAAGAAGCCAGATGCTTCCGAAGCAGAGATCCGGCTGAACGAAGAGAGGTTTGAGAAGCTTCTGAAAACCCTACGCTCCTTCTACAAGGACCTGAAGGCCCAGCTTCAGAGGAAGACACTGTTGCTGGGTAACAAACCGTTATGTCTGCTTATCCACCTAGCCACAGAGGCTGTGATCAAATCTCTACATGGTAACATCTCACTCTGGATCTAGGTAGGATTTGGGGGGAAAAAGAGACAGATACAGAAAGGGTTTCTGTTTTTATTCGTTTGCAGATTCTTTCCCAGTGATGATGGACAGGCAGACCTGCCATAGCAAGATCACAGTGACGGGAGAAGGACGAGGCATGTGCTTCTCTGACTTCGCCCAGTCTTCTCCAGAGCACCCTCTCCAGTTCGACAAGGTCTGCTGTGCCCTGGGCTCTGTCGCCGTGACAACGGGCCAACGCTACTGGGAGGCCGACGTCCGCTGCTGCTCCGCCTGGGCTGTGGGCGTGGCCTACGGCTGCCTGGACAGGAAGGGGCGGGACAAAGGCGCCAAGCTGGGGCGGAACAGAAACTCGTGGTGTGTGGAGCTCAGGCATGGCCGTCTCTCCGCCTGGCACAACGACAGGCACGTGTCGTGCTCCGCAAGCGGGCGAGGGGTGCCAGGTAGGGTGGGCGTGTGGGTGCACTACGAGAAGGGAAAGCTGGCGTTCTACGATGCCGAGACTATGAAGGTCCTGCAGGAGTTCTCTGCAGCCCTGACGACCGTGTTTGACAGGGTGCATCATCAGTTCACTGAGCCCCTGTACCCTGCGTTCTGCTTCCTAAGACCATCAGAGGGACAGGTGTGGCCCAGCCATATGGAGATACGGGACTTCAACACTCCCATAGCGATCCATAAATGTCAATAAGCATGGTTCGATACGCACAGTCATGTACTATTCAAAGTGTGTGCTCTACTCTCAATTCATTTCTATGCCTGTTTTGTTCACTCATAGCAAATGTTCATCTGAGCAATGCATTGTGTGACCTTATCAAATAAAACTGACTTGAAGTTTACAGCCAGTAGCAGACTTTTCATGGGGTCAATTTTACCTTCCTGGTTTCTTAGCTTGATCAGCTGGAGTCAGGAAGAAAGAGTGAAATAAACAATCACACATAATAACACACTGAAACACTTAACATTGTAATATAGAACGTCTGTACTTTTAATTATTGGCTATGATGCTTTTGATGGATATATTTAAAAACACAACAAGACAAATCACAACAACTCAAAGAGCGTAACAAAGCACTTGAATCTAACCTAAAACACCAGATCATGTTCAGTAGGCACGAAATGGACGAAAACACCCTGGAAAGGCATGAAGCGGGAGGTACTATGTGAACCCAACTTTTATTTATTTTATTTTACCGTTATTTTACCAGGTAAGTTGACTGAGAACACGTTCTCATTTGCAGCAACGACCTGGGGAATAGTTACAGGGGAGAGGAGGGGGATGAAAGAGCCAATTGTAAACTGGGGATTATTAGGTGACCGTGATGGTTGAGGGCCAGATTGGGAATTTAGCCAGGACACCGGGGTTAACACCCCTACTCTTACGATAAGTGCCATGGGATCTTTAATGACCTCAGAGAGTCAGGACACCCGTTTAACGTCCCATCCGAAAGACGGCACCCTACACAGAGCAGTGTCCCCAATCACTGCCCTGGGGCATTGGGATCTTTTGTTTAGACCAGAGGAAAGAGTGCCTCCTACTGGCCCTCCAACACCACTTCCAGCAGCACCTGGTCTCCCATCCAGGGACTGACCAGGACCAACCCTGCTTAGCTTCAGAAGCAAGCCAGCAGTGGTATGCAGGGTGGTATGCTGCTGGCAGCAGCATACCACAAGTCAAGCAACTTGTAAAACATTTGGCCCTAATTAACATGACCCCTGTTTAAACAACACGACAGACAGGAAGTCCAAATCAAAGCCCTCACCTGGGTGTCCCGACACAGAGAACCTTCCTGTAGCCCCGCTTGGCAATGTTCTCCAACAGGAAGTGACAGCTGCGGTCGGCGAACAGGTACTGGGCATTACTCTTCTTGTTCTCCAAAGATTTCAGCATCAGACTGGGCCTGCTCAGCCCGGGCCTCTGATGTCATCAGCCTGTGACATCTTGTGAGAGGCGTGGCCTTCCCATTCTCCCGTTAGGAGGAGGAGCTGACAGTCCTGGCAGAACTTCCTTCCTAGAGGGAGAACGAGGAACTTTTAAAACCTGGATTGGAAGAAAGAAACAAAACAACCATTGTTTTAAGTGGAAGAACATTATGTAGAGGTGGGGAGATCTATCAATTGAAATACTCATTATATGATCTGTCAAGCAACTTATCAAAGGTACTTAGATTTCTTTATTTAACTAGGCAAGTCAGTTAAGAACAAATTCTTATTTTACAATGACGGCCTATCCCGGCCAAACCCTCCCCTAAACCGGACGACGCTGGGCCAATTGTGCGCCGCCCTATGGGACTCCCAATCACGGCCGGTTGTGATACAACCCGGGATTGAACCAGAGTCTGTACTGACGCCTCTAGCACTGAGTTGCAGTGCCTTAGACCGCTGCTCCACTCGGGAGCTTACAGTAGGACTGTTATCCACAGAACTATACTGTTGCATCTCTAACATGGAATAGTTCCGTGGATAGAGTCCCCCTACATGTCAGGACAGGTGTAGGATATTTACCTGGAGCAGTACTCCCGATGGGTGGAAGTTGGCATCTTTGACCGGTTCACCTCCTCTCAGGCCATAAGCCTGGCCTCAGACACCTACAACACAAACAGATATGTCACACGCCTGGTGAAAACAAGGGAGTGTAGCTACTGTATATGTGCACAAACAAGGACTTTCGAGAAGGCAGAGGCATTCATTAGGCTTCCAAAAAAGGAATTGTAGGCTATTGTAGAAGCCATTTTGGCCAACTTATTTGGTTGTTGTGTTGTCTATAGTTTGTCTGTCTTTGTATAGTACACTTAATTTGTATAGAGGGCACTATATGTTGAGTCACTGGTCATGTCACAGGTGACCAGGAAGTGGGGATACACAGGCAGCGATGGAAGAGGAAGCGAGACAACCCACTCTCTGTTTGTTTTTTTCCGGGTTCAATGAAAGTCAACGGGAGAATCTCAATTGCGTAGTCCTCGCATCTTCTCTCCTTATCAAAACCCATTGGATGAGAAAGCTAGAGGTCCTCCCCCTCTGACCTCAAATAGAGTATGCAAATTAGAGAGGACGGGAGGAGTATGCAAATTAGATTATCCTATTGAACTAAGTAGACCAGACTCAGCAGCTTTTGCATTGGTGTCTATGGGAGACTCAGTTAAGTAGACCGGACTTTTTAAGGTAAAAGGCCTGAGTAAACTATCTTAACGTATCCACAGATATGGAGAGCATACAGTCAAGAGAACAGCTATGCATTTTAGAAACTGATACAGCTCTTACCATTAACACATTGGAACTATGATATGTGCCTACTGTAATTACATCTGGCTGTATGGAATTTTTGCTAGCTACATGTTTATATGTGCTGCTAATAAATGGACAAAAGCGGTTTGTTTTGCACGCGTTTGTGAACATTTCCAATCCCACCTGTGCCTGAGTGGCCATCCCTGGAACGGTCTATATATTAGGCCCACTATATTTGCCAGGGGATTCAAAAAGCTAACCTTACCTTTTCATCTTCCCACTGAAAGAAGGTGCATTCTTTTCTGTCTCTGCACGCTGAGCGGCATAACGCCTCCGGCCTTTCTCCTCTCCTTTGCAGATCTTTTCAAACAACAATGTTGGACCTGCATTGGTCAATAGCATCAGCATACGTCACCGAATAACTCTCATGCAAATATAAGATTCAATATAAGATTCAGAGAACAGCTATGCATTTTAGAAACTGATACAGCTCTTACCATTAACACATTGGAACTATGATATGTGCCTACTGTAATTACATCTGGCTGTATGGAATTTTTGCTAGCTACATGTTTATATGTGCTGCTAATAAATGGACAAAAGCGGTTTGTTTTGCACGCGTTTGTGAACATTTCCAATCCCACCTGTGCCTGAGTGGCCATCCCTGGAACGGTCTATATATTAGGCCCACTATATTTGCCAGGGGATTCAAAAAGCTAACCTTACCTTTTCATCTTCCCACTGAAAGAAGGTGCATTCTTTTCTGTCTCTGCACGCTGAGCGGCATAACGCCTCCGGCCTTTCTCCTCTCCTTTGCAGATCTTTTCAAACAACAATGTTGGACCTGCATTGGTCAATAGCATCAGCATACGTCACCGAATAACTCTCATGCAAATATAAGATTCAACGGAACATAATATAACAAGCTTTGGACTGTCGTTAGCTAGCTAGTATTCATATCATACGGTAGCCGGATTCATATGGCCCTTTTCCTAAAACCAGCTAACTAGCAAATAGGTGTTGTCTTTGTCGCACTGCTTTGCTGTATCTTGGCCAGGTCGCAGTTGTAAATGATAACTTGTTCTCAACTGGCCTACCCGGTGAAATAAAAAAAATAACTTTACTATCATTCAGCCTTAGCTTCACGTTACTTACCATGTACACAAGCTTTTTTTTGTCTCTTGAAGAACAATCTCTATTCCAAATTCGTCTTCATCTGATCCTTTCAATTCCACATCCGTGTCACTAATAAGTAACGTTCGCTAGCTAATCAAAAACTATTTGCCTTGTGTAAACATTAGACGCATGTCTGCTAACATGCTGTCTCAGGTCGGTCAAGGTAACGCCCCTCCATATCTTGTTAAATTTGTTGCCACCCTGAAGTAGAAATATGAGGTTATTTATGTATTAATTTTTTTTTGAAATATGAGGTTATGATGAACACTGTAACCAGTGTTTCACGTACAACTTAGTTGCAACATTGTATAGTGTATTTGTTTTCATCTGGCCGAAACGGTTGTCGTAAACATAGCCTTGAAGATGAGGCTGTTAATTTGACCACCAGGAGCCACTAAAAGCCCAAGGAAGAAAAATCCTAAAACCTTGAATAGCGCTTTACAGCAGGCCTGAACTATACTGTTCTGTTTTGTACTTTATACGCAGTGTTTAAATGTATTGATTTCTTCTAATGGTAGACTTCAAATCCAGAAGTGTAGTCTGAAGCTATAATGGATTCCAATTAATTTGTAATAACTCGATGAATAATTTATTGATCTGTCACAGCCATTATTGTGCATTTCCATCACGTGCATGTTACAGGCCTATATCATTAAAAGTGATGTAGGCCTTTGTAAAATGTCTATAGGCTTAATAGAATATCCCGAACATAATACGCCTATAAAGAGGCGACCAATAATATTAGTGAAGGGGAAATTACTTATATCTGCAGAACTAGACTTCACCCCAGGCTACAGCATTGTGTCCAGAACATTTGCTTATAAATGACCGTTTTGTCTTCCTTTGCCCCGAGTGGCAAATAGGCAACCTCTGAAGAATAACCCATTGTTGCATTGCCTCTTCTCTATCTAGGGTGGACGAGGCGAAGCGACTGGTTTCACTATCGCCAACAATATCTGTCCAAAATAAGCCTAATACGTTTTTATGGTCTTATTTTGGAGCTAAACTTGTAGCCTGCCCTTTCGCCTATGGGACAACTACTCCCATTGTTAGAGCGGATACATGAGCATCTCGTCATTATATACAGATCTCTGCTCTATTGCACAGTGCAGTCCAACGCGTTTTGTTTACACTGCGTCGCAGAACTCATAAATTGTAGTCCAAGAAAGACCCACTTGAGAGTCACTTTAACACTGGTTTATATTGGTATAAACTCTATTTCCCAGAAGCCCTTGTTCGCGGGGAGCGCAGTGGAGCTGTTAATCACCTGGCTGGAGGGATGTTGCTGCCGAAGCAGCGACGCAAGCGTCGGGCGCGATCGTACACCCACACCACGGTGCATGCCTGTCAGCGCTGAATCGCCGTCAGTAGATTGTCAGCGGCAGATAATTCCATAGCATCGACATATTATTATAAACTACATCTTCTGCAAGGAGAGGCTTCATTAATGTGCAGCTCACAGTCCTGGCCAGAGGTGTGCAGTTGAATGAGGATAAATCTACTGTACATCGGACAGTGAAGAAAATCTAGCATTACCATGAGCACAGGTAAGGTCTTATGCCCTATTATAGACTATAGTGTATGTGAGGCATATGGTTTGATCATAGTAATTCGATGGCAATTACCAGTTTGTATGTTGACATTGTCATCATCTATGGTACTATCAGCTATTACACAGCAAAGCAATTACAGATTTAAGACAAGCATATTGATAGGCCTGTAATATCCATTGACTCGGCAGAAACCACTCTCAGACAAAGGTCCCACTGTGGAATGCCATTTATATGGCTACAGTATGTGGTGTAGAAATGCTCACTAGACTAGGTTTCCACTTCCAGACATATCATTGCGTTTTCATTATGTTGCATTGCTGTCTCCCCACATCTAGCTACATTGCCTGGGAGCTGCAGGCTGATAGCCTGGTACACTGGTCTCGTGTGAGGACATCAGTGTGTCAAGTCCTCCTCGTGTCCATCCCGTGTAATACAATGTCATTACATATGAATGACTCTAGTTATGGTTGTGACTGACATGCACAGTGCAGTAGCTGAGTAGTTGAAGAACGTCATTGCTGTGAACCTCATGTCTAGAAGACCTATTTGCCTAGTGTAGTGGTTCCCAACCTTTTTCCGTTACTTTACCACCAACTGAATTTTGCTCTGCCCCGAGTACCCCAGAAGTACCTCCTCATGTGCACTTTACCAGTAAGCCTATGGTCTCACGAATCTTCTCAAGTACCCCCTGTGAATAGGCCCAGTACCCCCCAGGTACTATCCCCCAGTCCTAGTACCCCTGGTTGGGAACCACTGGCCTATGGGCTCAAAACCATCATAGATGTGATGAAATCACGGACTTAGAAATAGTCTGAGCTGCCTCTCACTACTGAGTCAGAGCCACAACACAGGCAAGTCAGGCAAACCGCTTTAATGAGGTGGACGATCAATACCACAGTATTTTATTTTATTTATTTAACCTTTATTTAACTAGGCAAGTCAGTTAAGGCCTTCCCCGGCCCACCCCTATGGGACTCTCAATCGCGGCCGGTTGTGATACAGCCTGGAATTGAACCAGGGTCTGTAGTGACACCTCTAGCACTGAGATGCAGTGCCTTAGACCGCTGCGTCACTCGGGGGCTCCCCTGTTTGCACTGCTGATGACTGATGAGAAGTTGTTGGAGTTTGTCTGTGAAATGAGGTAGGAATGCGTAACAGTCCTGAGTTATCATCAACACTACCTTGTAAACTCACCTGAGACGTGTACTAAAGGGGAAAAAAAAATTGTATTCCATCTAGAACTGGGACACTGTCTGTCTTCTCTGAGCAGTGACGTTTTTGTCATGACACCTGTTTGTTAGAGCAATGTTGGATGGATGTAATGACTGATGTTGATGGAACGGTTAGTGAATTGGAATGGATGGAAATGGGAAAGTCTTCACCTATGTGTTCACAGACTCACAGCTGGCGTCCATATGGGTTAGGTCATCCTGCTGACCTGGCAGGCTGGTGTCCACATGGGTTAGGTCATCCTGCCGACCTGGCAGGTTGGTGTCAACATGGGTTAGTTCATCCTGCTGACCTGGCAGGCTGGTGTCCACATGGGTTAGGTCATCCTGCTGACCTGGCAGGCTGGTGTCAACATGGGTTAGGTCATCCTGCTGACCTGGCAGGTTGGTGTCCACATGGGTTAGGTCATCCTGCTGACCTGGCAGGTTGGTGTCAACATGGGTTAGGTCATCCTGCTGACCTGGCAGGTTGGTGTCAACATGGGTTAGGTCATCCTGCTGACCTGGCTGACTGGTAGTGATGATGAACTGGATCAGGTGTGGTCCAGGTTGGTCTGAGGTATTTGAACGATAGACTCTGGTTGATACCCTATCATACAGTGAGTGGACATAACATTAAGAACACCTGCTCTTTCCATGACAGACTAACAAGATTAATCCCTAATTGATGTAATTTGTTAAATCCACTTCAATCAGTGTAGATGAAGCTTTGAGACAATTGAGACATGGATTGTGTATGTGTGCCATTCAGAGGGTGAATGGGCAAGACAAGGTATGGTAGTAGGTTTTCTACACTCAACAGTTTCCTGTGTGTTTCAAGAATGGTCCACCACCCAAAGGACATCCAGCCAACTTGACACAACTGTGGGAAGTATTGGAGTCAACATGGGCCAGCATCCCTGTGGAGTCAACATGGACCAGCATCCCTGTGGAGTCAACATGGGCCAGCATCCCGGTGGAGTCAACATGGACAGCGATCCATGTGGAGTCAACCATGACCAGCATCCCTGTGGAGTCAACATGGACCAGCATCCCTGTGGAGTCAACATGGACCAGCATCCCTGTGGAGTCAACATGGACCAGTATCCCTGTGGAACGCTTTCGACTCCTTGTAGAGTCCATGTCCTGACGCATTGAGGCTGTTCTGAGGGCAAAACGGGGGAGTGCGACTCAATATTAGGAAGGTGTTCTTAATGTTTTGTACACTCAGTGTATATTGAGGGCAGATTTCAATGACTGCAGTATCTGAACTGAAGGTGTTTGCCTCACAAAAAAAATTAAGTAAAGCCTAGTATAACTTTTTTGCTCGCATGGTGAAATACAAGACAAGTCTTCTTTTCGACCAGGTACCAACATTTACCACAGTTTCCCATTGAAATATCTGAATAGCTCTTCACGGTCTGTGTTTACTAGTCAGTCTGTACAGGGGTCAACAGCGATGATTTTCTTTTTACCTCAATAGATCCCAGATTGGTTATTGGATGATCAGCCATTCATTGGTTAATAACAATATACTATGCTAGCCTAGTGTACATCAGTCAGTCAGGGACAATATAAAGTCATCACATTGGAACGTAGGCTGCGTCATCGGCAGACACGTTGCAGAATCATTCTGGAGGCACTGGAGAGTCCCCAGCTCCCAACACAGTGCTGTGAGCTGGGTTTGTGGCCAGATCACACCCACTGACTGTCTGGATGGATCAGTGTGCCAGAGCTACGGAGGCCCAGCAGGGTCAAAGTCAAGAGAAAAGTCAGGCCCTTCCTTTATTATACAGTAGTAATCTAGGCCCATAGTTACTAGTCAAAGGTTACCATAGAGTGAGTAATTAAAATACGAGTGGCTAGTTAGAAAACATTGTACATAGTCATGGGGTTGCTAAACACTACTCTGATTTACTGGAAACCCCCTTGAAATGCCAATAGACACTAGTGCACATATAGTATGACAGAGTGTAATCATTAAAATAAAGACACAAGCCGATGCCCGCAGTATAGGATGAGTGGTGGTTGTTGTGTTTCCACTTAGTCAGCAGATAGAGAGGTAATGTTCTAATTCAGATAATGATAATACGAGTCTAAGGTCATAGTACATGAGTGCAAATGTGCAAGTGTCAGCACGTGCTTCAGGGGATCAGTGTGGGACTGCGTGAGCCTCACAGAGTGTGTACAGTGTGTGTGTGTGCATCCACATGTGCCGTGTGGGTGTAGACTATGTGTATCCCATGGACGATCATGAGAGTAGGCAGGTCCACATGTACACGCACGCGCGCACGCTCACACACACACACACACACACACACACACACACACACTAATGGGAGTGGGCTGGTCAGGAGATCTCACAGGTGTGATCTCACTGGTGTTAATCTTGAGCTCTTGCTCTCTCACACACTGACAATTAAGTCTGAAATGTGACGTGGCCCTGCCACGCTCTTATTGGAGGCTTTAATAGATGGGAGGAATGACATGTGCCTTCCGCTTGAGCCCATCGATGAAATATGAGCTGCTGATTGGCTGGGCTGTGCCTGTAATTTGTTAAAGGGGGTTTTAGCGTTGATTAGAGATAGCAGTTTCAATGGATTTCTTTGAGATATTGTTTGGAGATGTGTAATAGATATGTCATTTTTCCTCTTGAACATTGGGCATACTGTTTATAGGATTGTAGTTGATTTCAGCTATAGATCATCAGTGTTACCATGGCATTACTACTATTGGAATACAGCCAATTCAACAGATTTATTGCCAAACAACATTAACTCAAAGATTGCTTTATATTTCCATTTGGGGGCTATAATTAAACATTAATTAATTAGATTAATTTAAATAATGTGTTCTACCATATACTGTAGCTTTAAAAGCAGTGAGTATCTATTTCTGACAGACAATGTTTTCCCTTCTTATTCAATATCTAGGTTATGATTCTAAAGGTCTTTCGTAAACCATTGAAGCATTACTTATTCATTCATTCATTCTTTTCATACGTCACTTGTATGTACCATGAGGTGCAATCCTTCACTTCTTAAAACCATGAGGTGCAATCCTTCACTTCTTAAAACCATGAGTTGCAATCCTTCACTTCTTATTAAAACCATGAGTTGCAATCCTTCACTTCTTATTAAAACCATGAGGTGCAATCCTTCACTTCTTAAAACCACGAGGTGCTATCCTTCACTTCTTAAAACCATGAGGTGCAATCTTTCACTTTCTTAAAACCATGAGGTGCAATCTTTTCACTTCTTAAAAACCATGAGTTGCAATCCTTCATCTTAAAACCATGAGGTGCAATCTTTCACTTCTTAAAACCATGAGTTGCAATCCTTCACTTCTTATTAAAACCATGAGGTGCAATCTTTCACTTCTTAAAACCATGAGTTGCAATCCTTCACTTCTTAAAACCATGAGGTGCAATTCTTTCACTTCTTAAAACCATGAGTTGCAATCCTTCACTTCTTATTAAAACCATGAGGTGCAATCCTTCACTTCTTAAAACTATGCAGTGCAGGCTGCCTTAATTGAGTCTTCCGTAGTGGAACATGCTGAGAGCTGACATTTAGACTAGGGTTGGTTGGTTGGTGTTACTGTCAGCATTTAGCTACTAACCCTCCTCTCTCTTCACTGCTGTACTAACAGCCATCAGAGTGAGGCTACACTCTTACATGCTGACCAGACCCGTGCACCATCACGCACGCGCATGTTGATTTTGTCAACCCATACCAGACCGCGATCAGGACACGCAGGTTGAAATATCAAAACGAACTCTGAACCAACTATATTAATTTGGGGACAGGTCGAAAAGCATTAAACATTTATGGCAATTTAGCTAGCTAGCTTGCTGTTGCTAGCTAATTTGTCCTGGGCTCCCGGGTGGCGCAGCAATCTAAGGCACTGCATTTCAGTGCAAGAGGCATCACTACAGTCCCTGGTTCGAATCCAGGCTGTATCACATCCGGCCCGTGGTTGGGAGTCCCATAGGGCGGCGCACAATTGGCCCAGTGTCGTCCGGGTTTGGCCGGGGTAGGCCGTCATTGTAAATAAGAATTTGTTCTTAACTGACTTGCTAAGTTAAATAAAGGTTACACATATAAACATTGGGTTGTTATTTTACCTGAAATGCACAAGGTCCTCTTGGTCCTCTTTAATCCACAGATTAAATGGTAAACCGAGTTTGTTTCTAGTCATCTCTCCTCCTTCAGGCTTCTTCTTCTTCTTTGGACTTTATATGGTGGTGGGCAACCAACTTTAAGGTGCATTACCACCACCAACTGTACTGGAGTGTGGACCTCAGTTCATCTTTCATCTTTTTGGGTATATGCTCCTAAAAAACAATGAGGAGATGGGAGAGGCGGGACTTGCAGTGTGTCAAGCATCACAAACAGAACCAAGTTCTATTTTAGCGCCTGGCTACACAGACGCTCGCAAGCAGTGTGGGTGCAATGATCGAATAACATGTATGTGTAAATGTATTTTGCAATGCTCGTGCACATGACCAAAGCGGTGTTGTCAGCATGTTAGAAAACCTTATGAGAACCGTATGTCCCCATATGAGAACCTTTTTTGGCCCTAGGTAGAACCTTGTTGGGTTCCAGATAGAACACTCAGTACCAAAAAGGGTTCTACAAAGAGTTTTCCTATGGGAATAACCAAAGAACCAAAAACGGACTGGAACCAAGGCTAGCAGTACATATGCACACATATGGTAACATCACATACAGATATGTACTCAACAGTTAAACACATAACAGCACCATCTCACACATGGCAAACACACACTTCATGCCAGGGACATCTGTGTTCCACCTGTCTTTAAGTACTGGGATTTCCCTCTAGAGCCAGTAATAACTCTACAGGTATAATGCTGACTCCCTATCTAAACAACTGTAGCTTCACTAGACTGGCTGCAGGTTATCTACAAGTCTCTGCTAGGTAAAGCCCCGCCTTATCTTAGCTCATTGGTCACCATAGCAGCACCCACTCGTAGCACGCGTTCTAGCAGGTATATCTCACTGGTCACCCCCAAAGCCAATTCCTCCTTTGGTCGTCTTTCCTTCCAGTTCTCTGCTGCCAATGACTGGAACGAACTGCAAAAATCTCTGAAGCTGGAAACACTTATCTCCCTCACTAGCTTTAAGCACCAGCTGTCAGAGCAGCTCACAGATTACTGCACCTGTACATAGCCCGTCTATAATTTAGCCCAAACAACTACCACTTCCACTACTGTATTTATTTATTTTGCTCCTTTGCACCCCATTATTTCTATTTCTACTTTGCACATTCTTCCATTGCAAATCTACCATTCCAGTGTTTTACTTGCTATATTGTATTTACCTCACCACCATGGCCTTTTTTTTTGCCTATACCTCCCTTAGCTTACCTCATTTGCTCACATTGTATACAAACTTATTTTTATACTGTATTATTGACTGTATGTTTTGTTTATTCCGTGTGTAACTCTATGTTGTTGTATGTGTCGAATTGCTATGCTTTATCTTGACCAGGTCGCAGTTGCAAATGAGAACTTGTTCTCAACTAGCCTACCTGGTTAAATAAAGGTGAAATAAAATAAATAAAAGACTCAGTGAAAAGTTGTACCGTGTGTGTTTCTGTTTTTATCTAAGCATGTCTTTGTATTTTTCACCCTCCCAGATGAGCCCATGCAAAACAAACCTCTGTTCATTCAGCTTTCCCAAGAGGAAGCTCTTAATAGTTCATCTGCCAAACCTCATGATGTGTGTGTGTGTGTGAGCACCGATGGGTCTGTGTTATTTATGATATTTTATTGAGTAAAACTGCTCTATTCAATACAGTAAAACATAAATTGTCCACAAAAGCCATTGACACTGTGGTGGATACACTTCTGGTGTGATTGTGGTGGTCCAACGTTATCTCCGATCCAATTTCACATTTCAAGGTCTTGGGTCATTTTTCATTTCCAACTGAGTTTCCTGTACTAAAGGGCAATCATAGAAAATATACTATTTCTCACACTCCTTTCTCCAGAGGGAATTTGCTAATATATATCCTCATACAGGTAACTGACAAAATAATGGGAACACTTGAGTAACACCTGGGTTTAACACTTGAATAACACCTGGGTTAAACACCTGAATAACACCTGGGTTGATAGATTACTGCAATAGTTTATTTCAACTTCCTCAAGTCTGCCGTGCGAACATACTGTATAGAGAGAGAGTGTGGGGAATGTTGGAAGTGGTGCAGGACATGTTGCCCTTCATGTTCTATGAGCTGGATAGACGGTCCATCAGAGTGGATAATCACCCTGACTGGACAGCTAACTCTGTTCCCCGGACTGGCTCAGGATACCCCAGAGACAGAGTGAAGATCAATGAGCTTTTCTGAATTATTCATCAATGCACTTTCTTTTGTGTGTGTGTGGTGTGTGTGTGTGTGTGTGTGTGTGTGTGTGTGTGTGTGTGTGT
>NC_036840.1:35051054-35062883 GCF_002910315.2 Salvelinus sp. IW2-2015
AACACCTGGGTTAACACGTTAATAAACACCGGGTTAAACACCTGAATAAACACCTGGTTTAACCACTTGAATAAACACCTGGGTTAAACACCGAATAACAACCTGGGTTAAACACTTGAATAACACCTGGGACTGATAAACACCTTGAATTAACACCTGGGTTAAACACCTGGATAACACCTGGGTAACACCTGAATAACACCTGGGTTAATGAAACACCGGTTGAATAACACCTGGGTTAAAACACTTGAATAAACACCTGGGTTTAACACTTTAGTAACACCTGGGTTAAACACCTGAATAACACCTGGGGTAACACTTTATGTTAGTGTTCCTTTATTTTGGCACTTACCTGTACTTCTGCAGTTACTGTACTTCTTGCAGTTACTGTAACACAAGTCAACTTTACTAGGGCATTTCATCACGTTCTTTCGTTTGAGTCTGTGTGTCACAAGGGGGATATATGCTTGGTCAGCCTTTTGATAACCTAATGCTACAAGTTAATGTTCTTCTTCACATCTTCAACGTCTACTCCTGAAACAGAAGCTATTAAACAAAAAGTGTAAAAAATTGGCATGTCCCAATCCCAAGTAGTTTTAAAATGCTGCCTTCTAAGGTGCCTTCGTTCGGGCGATTTTGAAGCGCAGCATCCCATGTTTTCCTTCACCTGGGAATATGTGTGTTAAGCCAGAACCAGACGTACAGTAAGCAGACCCATAGTTCGGGCCAGAGAAATGGGTCTTTATCAACGCAGTTCTATCTCATCTATCTACATCAGTGTGTATTTCACAGTAGCTATCCACATTTCTATAGAATCCCCTTTGATCACCTGTGTGATATAAGACGACAATTCCTGACAGACTTCAATAGTTCCGTTCACAGATGAACACTTTGCCTTGCAGGAAATCAATGTCTCTGCAATATGTAGGCTACATACAGTATAAAAGTTAGCGTTGCTGCGTAAAGCATGAATTATATGGAGAAACCCAAATAAATCAATGTTACCGTCCCATGACAACTAGCAATCTCTTCAAAGTGAAAAGTATCGTACTCCAAAAAGGCAATACACAGCCAAAATGTGTTGTGGTCTAGGGAAATGTGTTGTGATGCTAGGAAATGTGTTGTGGTGCTAGGGAAATGTGTTGTGGTGCTATGAGGAAATGTGTGTTGTGATGCTAGGCAAATGGTGTTGTGATGCTAGGGAAATGTGTTGTGGTGCCAGGGAAATTTGTTGTGTGCGAGGGAAATGTGTTGTGGTGCTAGGGAAATGTGTTGTGGTCCTAGGGAAATGTGTTGTGGTGCGAGGGAAATGTGTTGTGATGCTAGGGAATGTGTTGTGGGTGCTAGGCAAATGTGTTGTGGTGCTAGGGAAATGTGTTGTGGTGCTAGGGAAATGTGTTTGTGGTGCTAGGGAAATGTGTTGTGGTGCTAGGAAATGTGTGTGTGTGTGTGTGTGTGTGTGTGTGTGTGTGTGTGTGTCTCATTGCTTGTGGGAGGATCAGGTCGTGTGCATGGATGACTGATGATTGGCTGGCTATTGTTGTCCAATATCTCACACTCACATTATGGGATAGTACGTGTGTGGATTGGTGTGGGTGATAGACCACTATAGTTTAACACTGCATGGTTAACAGAGAGAGTGATAGCTATAGCTAGCCAGCACACACGATACACCCAACTGACTGCAGTATGAATTCCCTCTGGTGCCTGTGTAGCATCACCAGAGAGAGATCAACCCCCTACAGCAGAACAACAGAGCACCCAGCCTCCACCTTCCTGGTCGTTTGACTAGTGAGGAGCGAGCTACTAGCTAGCTATGGCACAGAACTGCTGTGTCAGAAACACCCCGAACTGAATCCTCTCTTCCAGAACATTCCTGGTCCCCGCTGAATGAACAAATTAACCGGATTAGCAAATCCAAATCACAGTCGGCTCCTTGTATTATTAAAAAAGATTGAAAAAGAGCTCAAATGTGGGTCAATAGAATTTGTGCTTTGAAATGTTCGGTGTGTTAAGAACGTGCTAAGACTGGGGATCTATGAGAGATGAGGTCGGCGTTAGCTGCCAGTGAGGTCACGGTGACTACTAGAGGACTAGATTATCAAGCTCTGCTGTTTCTCAGTCACCCGGTTAAACTCGTACCCGTATACGTGGTTGAAAATGGATGATTTATAAACGCATGGCTGTACAGTAAAAATGCTCAACAAGCCCTCAGACCTCAGGGTCTCTGCTTCACAGCTCTGTATGGGGTTTTGATTGACAGCTGTTCTGAACTTGAGCACCACGTGACAGGAAGTCACCCCTGCTAATTGGGCAACTTTTGATCAAATGTTTGTTGTCTGAGTGAGGGAAATGCTGTAAAATGAAGAGGACTCGGATGTATTTAGAAAGATGAGACGTTGAAGATGACAATAAATACCATTTTGTTGTCATACAAGCAAGCCAAACATCCGTGAGCCCAAATGTGTACTTCACATTTCAATATCATAAAACTTTGTTTTATATACGGTGACAACGTTTATGCTCACTATGTTAGATGTACAGTTACCAAATATCATGTGGTCATACCCTGGGTTGTTCTGAACAGAAGCAGTCTGTTTGTCTATTGTGGTGAAAACTCACTGCGACACACTCACCTGAAGGAACTCATGGCTCCTGTCAATGATCACCAATTCTGTTCCCCTGAATTGCATTGTGAAAGCCTAACACTGTAATATCCTATTTTAGAACTTAACTCGTCATGTTGACAATAGAACAGGCTTTCACATGATGTCCACCAGACCCAGATTTATAATGGACTGTTTTTGGATTGCATAAACAACAGTAATTGTGTGATGGCGGCGATGCAGGGCTGGGTTCTAATCAAAAGAACTACGTACAGGCCAATTCCCACGAGTGTAAAGGGTTCATCCTTAACATCAGGCTGCATCAGGTGTGGTGTTGGGGGGTTGATGATCAGGCTTAACACCCGGTTTAGCAGAGAGAGTATTCTGAGACGTGTGTATATAGACTATTCTGTTTCTCTTTTTTTGTTGTATCTCATTATGGCAGATTTATGTTGTGTATTTAGATGGTGTTGTTTGACTGCAGGGTGTCTCAATGTTTCACACACACACACACGCACGCACGCACGCACGCACGCACGCAGGCAGGCAGGCAGGCAGGCACGCACACACACACACACACGTTCTCTCTGGCGTATTCGAAGTGGTAAAGTGGGTCAATATGGTGAATGGCGTCAGGCTGATTTTACAGGGAGAAGGCAGGTCTGGCGTTTAGTCTCAAACTCCTCCTTTTTTCTCTTCTCCTCTCCTCTCCTTCGCTTCTCATCTTCTCTCCTCCTCTCCTCTTCTCCTCCTCCTCTCTCCTCCTCTTCTCTTTTCCTCTGCTCTTCCTCCTCTCCTCCTTTCCTCCTCTTCTCCTCTTCTCTCCTCCTTTCCTCCTCTTCTCCTCTTCTCTCCTCATTTCCTCCTCTTCTCCTCTCCTCCTCTCCCTCTCTCCCCCTCTTCCCCTCTTCTCCTCTCCTCCTCTCCCTCTCTCTTCCTCTTCTCCTCTTCTCCTCTCCTTGCCTCCTCTCCTCCTCTTCTCCTCTGCTCCTCTCCTTCTTTTCTCTGCTCCGCCTCCTCTCTTCCTCTCCTCCTCTTCTCCTCATCTTCTCCTCTCCTCCTTTCCTCCTCTTCTGCTCTCCCCCTCTCCTCTCCTCATCTCTCCTCTTCTCCTCTCCTCCTCCTCTCTCCTCCTCTCCTCTCTTCTCCTCTCCTCTCCTCCTCTCCTCTTCTTCTCCTCTTCTCCTCTATCCTCCTCTCCTTCTCTCCTCCTCTCTTCTCCTCCTCTCCTCTTCACCGCCTCCTCTCCTCCTCTCCTCTCCTTCTCCTCTCATGCTCCTCTCTTCTCCTCCCTAAGCCTGAGAGTGTGGAGTATCTTGAACCTCTCATTGGAACCTACCTCTTTAGGTACTGCCCTTTTCCCTGTTGCTAGGTGATGTTCATTGCATTACAGGCAGGTCTGGCGTTTAGTGTCTCAAACTACTCCTCTCCTCCTCTCTTCTCCTCCTCTTCTACTCTCTTCTCTCCTCTTCTTCTCCTCTTCTCCTCTCCTCCTCTCCTCCTCTCTTCTCTCGTCCTCCTCTGCTCCTCCTCCTTTCCTCCTCTTCTCCTCTCCTCCTCCTCTGCTCTCCTCCTCTCCTCCACTTCTCCTCTTCTCCTCTCCTATTCTCCTCTCTTCACCTCCTCTCCTTGTTCTTAATTCCAAGATAGCTAAATCCTTGTCTTAAACTCAGGCAGTGAGAGAAAAAGCTCATAACAGCAATTGAACATGTTTAAGTCCCTCACAAAGTTAATCTGAAAGTTTCAGTATGGATTATTTTAAACCCAAGAACATGTTTTAGAACAGTCATCTCAGTCTGAAATATGCTAACATGATTTGCTATTGCTAGCTACAGTGCCTTCGGAATGTATTCAGACCCCTTGACTCTTTTCCTCATTTTGTTAAGTTACAGGCTTATTCTAAAATTGATTAAATTGTTTTTTTGCCCTCATCAATCTACACACAATAACCCATAATGACAAAGCAAAAGCAGGTTTTTAGATTTTTTTGCTAATTAATACAAAAAATTACAAATGGAAATATTACATTTACATAACTATTCAGACCCTTTACTCAGTACTTTGTTGAAGCACCTTTGGCAGTGATTACAGCCTTGAGTCTTCTTGGGTATAACGCTACAAGCTCGGCACACCTGTATTTGGGGAGTGTCTCCCATTCTTCTCTGCAGATCCTCTCAAACTATGTCAGGTTGGATGGGGAGCGTTGCTGCACAGCTATTTTCAGGTCTCTTCAGAGATGTTCAAGTCCGGGCTCTGGCTGGGCCACTCAAGGACATTCAGAGACTTGTCCCGAAGACACTCCTGCGTTGTCTTGGCAGTGTGCTTAGGGTCGTTGTCCTGTTGGAAGGTGAACCTTCGCCCCAGTCTGAGGTCCTGAGCGCTCTGGAGCAGGTTTTCATCAAGGAGCTCTCTGTACTTTGCTCCGTTTACCTTTGCCTCGATCTTGACTAGTCTCCCGGTCCCTGCTGCTGAAAAACATCCCCACAGCATGATGCTGCCACCACCATGCTTCACTATAGGGATGGTGCCAGGTTTCCTCCAGAAGTGACGCTTGCCATTCAGGCCAAAGAGTTCAATCTTGGTTTCATCAGATCAGAGAATCTTGTTTCTCATGGTCTGAGAGTCTTTAAGTGCCTTTTGGCAAACTCCAAGCGGACTGTCAGTGAGGAGTGGCTTCCGTCTGGCCACTCTACCATAGAGGTACGATTGGTGTAGTGCAGTAGAGATTGTTGTCCTTCTGGAAGATTCTCCCATCTTCACAGAGGACTCTAGAGCTCTGTCAGTGACCATCGGGTTCTTGGTCACCTCCCTGACCAAGGCCCTTCTCCCCCGACTGTACAGTTTGGCCGGGCGGCCAGCTCTAGGATGAGTCTTGGTGGTTCCAAACCTCTTCCATTTAATAATGGTGGAGGCCACTGTGTTGGGGACCTTCAATGCTGCAGACATTTTTTGGTACCCTTCCCCAGATCTGTGCCTCGACACAATACTGTCTCGGAGCTCTACAGACAATTCCTTTGACCTCGTGGCTTGGTTTTTGCTCTGATATGCACTGTCGACTGTGGAACCTTGCCTCCCGAGTGGCGCAGTGGTCTAAGGCACTGCATTGCAGTTGCTACAGTAGCTGTGCCACTAGAGATCCTGGTTCAAGTCCATGCTATGTCGGCCGTGGGGCGTGTGTAGACTGCTGAGGAATTCCTGCTGAGGAATTTGTTTCATTTCATTCATTTTAGAATAAGGCTGTAACGTAACAAAATGTGGAAAAAGTCAATGGGTCTGAATACTCTCCGAAGGCACTGTCGATAGCTAGCTAAAACAGTTGCCTTGCAACATACATCTTAAGAAGATATTTCAGAAGTTCGTAAGGAGATCATTACATCTTCAGATATTTTTCTTCTTAAGAGACTTGTTAAGTTTTTGCGAATCTGGGCCAAGGACTATACAGTGTTTGCTCTTAACTGTCTCCAGTTACTCTGTAAAATTCATTAGTCCATAGTTCTGAAATGGAAATACCAACTTAAAAGGCACAGAGATAGAGAGAGAGAGGCACGATCCATCCCTTCATCCTCCTCTCCCGTGGCACCCCCCTGCCCCGTCGCCATGGGTTACAGCCTGATTCATCCTCCCTCTCCCACCAACACACACACACACACACACACACACACACACACACACACAACACACACACCACACAACACCACACACCACAACAAAACCCACCAACACACACACACAACACACACACACACACACACACACACACACACACACACACACACACACACACACACACACACCACACACACACACGACACACACACACACACACACACTTACTCAATCCAACTCCCCCATTGCAGAGTTTCTGTTTATGAAATTCCCTACTACTGCATCCATAATGTTATTATACCAGCTCGCTTTATTGTGTAGATGTATTGTGGCTTGCTGTCTGCTCTGGGAATGGAGTTTGAATATTTATTATTCTTATTGGCTCTCCACTCTTTGGAATCTTATTTATTGAATTGACTCCCCAATCTTACTGGCTTCTAAAGCACCCAACATAATAGCAAGTAAACAATTGGCTAAACAACACTGGCTGTGGAAAATCGTTGGCTGTAGAAAGTAGAAAGTGAAAATTGATATTACTGTGGAGTGTTTATATGAATTCCTCAGCGCTGTTTTTTGTGTGTGTGTGTGTGTGGTGTGTGTGGTGTGTGTGTGTGTGTGGTGTGTGTGTGTGTGGTGACGTGTGTGTGTGTGTGTGTGTTGTGGTGTGTGTGTGGACATGTTTAACGTATACTTTGGGACCATAAGTCCCAACTGGGGACATTTGTTAGTCCACAAGTCAAATTCTATTTCTAGTATGGTATGTACTTTAAGGTTAGAAATTATTTAGTAAATGAGAGCTAGTTGGAAGTGAAGTTTTGGGTAAAGGTTAGGTGTTTAGATAAGTACGGGATTAGGTTTTGAAGGCCGAATTGTATGTGAACCTGTGTCTTCCTGTCTGTTTCCACTGAATTTGCCTACAACTCAGCACGCTGTGGAAGTACCAGGATGGCGTTATTTCTTCAGCTTTGTATGATGTTTGTCACCAATAGAGTTGTACAACACTGTGTAAGTTCATTGGTGTTCGCTCATAAAGCAATATATACTTTCCACGGCTCTTTCAGCGACTTTAATATTACTAATTCGGTAGTAGAGCCTGAATTAAAGAAAAGAAGACGTAGAGCAGCATCATTAAGCTTTATTGATCTCTCTTCTCCCTCTCCTCGCACTACGTCTTCTCTCTCTCTCACTTCTCCTCTCCCCTCTCTCTCTCTCTCTCTCTCTCTCTCTCTTGCATCATCTACGTTTCCTCTCATCTCTCTCTCTCTTCTCTCTGCTCCTTTCTTCAAACTCAACTCACATCTTTCTTCTCTCCTCTCTCTCTCTCTCTCTCTCTACTCTCTCTCTCTCTCTCTCCTCCTCTCTCTTCCTTCAATCTCTCTCTTCATCTCTTCGCTCTCTCTTCTCTCCACTCTCTCTTCTCTCTCTCTCTTTCTTCCTTCTCCTCTTCGCATCTCTCTCTCTCCTTTCTCTATTTCTCTCTTCTCTCTCTTCTCTTTCTCTCTCTCTCTCTCTCTCTCTCTTTTTCTCACTCTCGCTCTCTCTTTCTCTCTACCGTGCCTCTCTCTCTCTTTCGTTCTTTCTTTCTCTCTCTCTCTCTTTCTCTCTCTCTCTTCTTCGCTCGATCTCTTCTCTCTCTCTCTCTCTCTCTCTCTCTTTCGCACTCTCGCTCTTTCTCTCTTTAGCATCTCTCTCTCTCTTTCCTCTCTCTCTCTCTTTTTCTCACTCTCTTCTCTCTTTCTCACTCTCTCTATGTCTTTCTCTCTCTCTCTCTCTCTCTCTCTCTCTCTCTCTCTCTCTCTCTCTTTCTCTCCCACTTTCTCTCCATCCATTTAGTTAATAGCCATTAATAACATTGGCCTTATTAACAACAATGGTAGGTAGATTAGAGAGTTTGATATTCTGATATCGTTTAAATTGCTCTTGTTGCCATGGAGAAATAATGATGGGGTTATTATGCCCATTTGAATCCCCCGCTGACATGCCAACCTCCCTTAGCAACCCATTTCTCTCCTGAGGTACTTCTTGTTGCCTGCTCATTTCATGGGTGCAGTTTTCCCACTGGGCATAAACTGGTTGAATCAATATTGTTTCCACGCCATTTCAACAACAAACATGTCATGTTATGACTTTGAATCAACTAACGTGAATTCATGTTGAATTGAACTCAACCAAATGTAAATCAAAACTAGATGTTGAACTGAGTTACTTCTGTTCCCAGTGGGTTGATATGCCTCTCACAATGACAGACTAGCCCCATGTATCCTTTTCATTCCTCACTGTGTAGAGAGTAGAGAGTAGAGAGCAGAGAGTAGAGAGCAGAGAGCAGAGAGCATAGAGCAGAGAGCAGAGAGTAGAGAGCAGAGAGCAGAGAGCAGAGAGCAGAGAGCAGAGAGCAGAGAGCAGAGAGCAGAGAGCAGAGAGCAGAAAGCAGTGACTGCCCTGAGATATAGGGTTTTAAGTGAAGTTGTACTTTGACCATCCTTTTTAAAGCCCACCTCTGGCTATCACAAGTTAAGCTGCTATACTCATCAATCCCAAAGTCTTCCACTCACCCACTCACTCCTCCCCACTCATCCCTCTCCACTCACCCCTTCCCACTCATCCCTCTCCACTCATCCCTCTCTACTCACACCTTCCCACTCACCCCTCCTCACTCACCCCTCTTCACATCCCTCTCTACTCACCCCTCTCCACATCCCTCTCCACTCAGCACTCTCCAATAACCCCTCTCCACTCCCCCCTCCCCACTTCCCCCTCTCTACTCACACTCGGATTTGCACACCACACACACTGTCACACACACCCTCTCTCTTGAGAACTGGAGCTCACATTACGTGTGTGTTTGGTCCCCCTTGTGGGATTGGTACTCATCCATCCCCCGTCACCCCGTCCTCCGTCCCCCGCCCCAGTCCGTCTCACACCTCCTGTCCCCCGGCCCCCGTTACCCCATCCCCCGTCCTCCGTCCCCATCCCCGTCCCCGTCCCATCCCCGTCCTCCGTGCCCCATCCCCCGTCCTCTGTCCCCCGATCCTTCGCAGTCCCCATTCCCCCGCGTCCTCCGCGTCCATCCCCGTCGCGTCCCAATCCCTCTCGTCCCCGTCCCATACCCCTTCCTGCCCGTCCCCATCCTCCGTCCCCATCCCTCCGTCCTCCGTCCCCATGCCCCCCGTCCTCCGTCACCATCCTCCGTCCTCCGTTCCCAGCCCCGTCCTCCGTCCCCATCCCTCCGTGCCTCCGTCCCCGCCTCCGTCCCCATCCCCCTCCTCACGCCATCCTGTCCCTCCGTCCATCCCGTCTCCGTCCCCCATCCCCTCCGTCCCATCCCCCGTGCTCGCGTCCATCCCCCGTCCCTCCGTCCCATTCCCCGTCCATCCCCCGTCCTTCCGTACCCCATCCCCGTCTCCGTCCCCATCCTCCGTCCCCTCCCCTGTCCCCCCTCCGTCCCATCCTCTCGCCCATCCCGTCCTCCGCTCCCATCCCCCGTCCTCCGTCCGCATCCCCCGTTCTCCGTCCCGTCCCCGTCCTCCCCCAGTCCTCCGCCTCCGATGTCCCCCGTCTCCCGCCCACTCCACCGTCCCCCCCGTCCCTCAGCGTCCCATCCCCGTCCTCCGTCCGCATCCTCCGTCTCACGTCCCCGTCCTCCGTCCCAGCCCCCGTCCTCCGCCTCCTGTTCGCTCCGTCTCGCGTCCCCATCCCGACCCTCCCATCCCCCATCCCAGTATCCTAAATCGCCAACATTCTTCATGAGTTATATGGGGAATGCAAATCACTGCCTGGATACGCTTTGAAGGTGGTTTTTGATGATAACTCGTCACGCCTGCATTCCCTTCTGCCATTAACCAGTATGTTTTATAACCACCAGAGGCCCAGTGTGCCGTATGAATTACCTCCAGTGGGAAAGCAACTGATTTATCCTGTGCGTGATTTTGCATCCCTTATCAGCTGAGGTTACAGTAGGGAATAGCGAGTTAAGTTTTAGAGGTCAAGGTGAACGGGTTCTCTGCTCTTAGTGAAACAATCCTCTATTCGTAATGGCATTCTAAGTAATGACTTTCCATACGTAACTTTGTGCTTCTTAGCTTTCCATCTTCGCTCTTCCTGCTCTACTATGCACTCTAACTATCAGTCTCATTCTCTTTCTATCACAACCTGCAGTTTCTTTCCTCTTTCCTAGTTAGGTCTGCACCACTGCCCCGTCGTGCTTTTCACACTTCCTGCTCCTGCCTCTTCCTGCTCCTGGCGTCCCTGCCCTCCCTCCCTCCCTCCTCCCTTCCCCGCTCTCCTCTGCCCCTCCCTCCTCCCTCCTTTCCTCCTTCCCTGTCCTCCCTCCCTCCCTCCTTCTCCTCCCCTCCCTCCCAGGAAACGATTACATTCCTTCTCCCTCCTGGCCTCTCTCTCTTTCTCCCTCTCTCCCTCTCTCCCTCTACCATGCTAACAAACCATGTTCAGGATGACTGATTAGTCTGACAACAGCCTTCTGCAGCCTCCAAAAATCTGTCTGGACCCCTGAAACTACTCTGAGTATAGAGAGAGATAGGGGAGGAGAAGAGAGGGGAGGAGAAGAGAGGGGAGGAGAAGAGAGGGAAGGAGAAGAGAGGGAAGGAGAACAGAGGGGAGGAGAGAGAGAGAAGAGAAGATGGGGGAAAGAGAGAGACACTAACTACAATTTCCATCCACAGTTTTTATGCAAGTAAAGTCATAGCATATAAAATAAATCACGACAGCTGTGATGGAAACAGGAAGTTTTGTTTATTTATTTTTATGCTGACATATAATTTGTTTGTTCGACATGGTGGGATTTTTGTTGGTGTCTGTAAAATTAATTATGTGAGAAATTGCGGTGGAAACGCCTTAATGAACAAAAATGGATATAATAACTATCATTTTGAAGTAAAGTTGGAGTCACACGATGATATGGTGTGTGGTCCTCCCACTACCACTCAGGAAACCATGCTGTTTATTAGGCTACAGATGAAATCATTTATGATGAGGAATTGCTAGGTGATGAGCTTGATGCTGCTTTCTCATAAATATCCAGGGTCTCATTCTGGTGACATGATGATTCATGCTTAACTGCCGTTTGACAAATCAAAATATTCTCTCTCTTATCCATAATAATGTCATCATGTAGACTAGCCTACCCGCACCGTATCTGCCAGCTGTTGGCTACAGAGCACATGTCAACACCAGACTAGTCTATTTAACGCAGCAGTTTTTGTGACAGAACTTGCAGTAGAGATGATAATGCCATGGAAGCACATTGAACATTCAGTTTTTATTCGCTAACATGAAAACTTAGGTGAGAAAGTACATTTTGTGTGCACTACGTCATCACACACACACATATGTATCTGCAACAAGACAGTTTGGTGGAAACACACCACTGGTGGGGAAAATGTGCATATTTCTAGAATATTCACATGAAATTCTGTCGCTAATTGGATGGGAACATAGATGTAGACCAGTGAATTCCTCTACAACAGACGTTTTACTTCTTTGTGTCCAGCACCATCTTTCATCTATTTAGAAAAGGGGTGGGCAACTCCAGTCCTCGGGGGCCTGATTGGTCACACTTTTCCCCTAGCCCCAGCTAACACACCTGGCTCCAATAATCAAC
>NC_036840.1:35062908-35068954 GCF_002910315.2 Salvelinus sp. IW2-2015
GGGATGGGGTGATGTATCCCCCCCCACATCCCTACCAAACAAGCTGATTAACTAATTACAATCTAAAAATGAAAGATCTGATTGGTTGAGCTATTGAGCCAGGTGTGTTAGCTGGGGCTAGGGAAAGTGTGACCCCATCAGGCCGCCGAGGACTGGAGTTGCCCACCTCCTTTTCTAATAGCATGAAAGAATGGTGCTGGACACAAAGAAGTAAAAACGTCTGTGTAGAGGATTCACTGGTGCTACATCTATGTTTCCATCCAATTAGCGACAGAATTTCATGTGAATTCTAGAAATATGCACATTTTTCCCACCAGTGTGTGTTTCCACCAAACTGTTCTGTTGCAGATACATATGTGATGTGTGTGATGACAGTAGTGCACACAAAATGTACTTCTCTCACTAAGTTTTTCAATTTAGCGAATAAAACTGAATGTTCAATGTGCTTCATGGCATTACATCTCTATGCAAGTTCTGTCACAAAAACTGCTGGCAGTTAAATAGACTAAGTCTGGTGTTGACATGTGTCTGTAGACAACAGCTGGCAGATACGGTGCGGGTAGGCTAGTCTTACATGATGAATTATTATGATAAGAGAGAGATATTTTGATTTGTTCAAACGGCAGTTAAAGCATGAATCATCATGTCACAGAATGAGGACCCTGGATATTTATGAGAAAGCACATCAAAGCTCAATCACCTAGCAATCCTCTCATAAATGATTTTCATCCTGTAGCTATAAACGCATGGTTTAGAGGACTGGAGTTGACCATTCCTGATTTAGACCAGGGCTGCCCAATCCTGGTGCTGGAGGGCCAAAACACTTCTGCTTTTAATTCTCTCCTTCCAATCAGAGACTAATTCAGACCTGGGACACCAGGTGACTGCAATTAACTACCAAGTAGAAACAAAACCCAGATGTGTTTTGGCTGTCCAGGACCAGGATTGGGCAGCCCTAATTTAGAATCTGAGAAAAGGATTTGAATACTCAAAAACAGAGAACCTTTGTAATGTATTGTAATGTAATGTATTGTAATGTAATGTATTGTAATGTAAGGTAGCCTAGTGGTTAGAGCATTGGCCCAGTAACCGGAAGGTTGCTGGATTGAATCCCCGAGGTGACAAGGTAAAAAATCTGTCGTTCAGCCCCTGAGCAAGGCAGTTAACCCACTGTTCCCCGGGCGCTGAAGACATGGATGTCGATTAAGGCAGCCCCCCGCACCTCTCTGATTCAGAGAAGGGTTGGGTTAAATGTGGAAGACACATTCAGTTGGACAACTGACTAGGTATCCCCCTTTCCATTAATGTATTGTAATGGGATGCTAATACTCTCTCTGGTCAGAAATACAGGTTGGAATTTGATTGTTACTTTTTAACTACCTCCAACTCTCCCAGCAGTCCTACAAAGGTGTCCTCCAGGTGTCCATTTCTGGTACTGCTGTATAGGGAGGTTATTGGAAGAGTTTCAAATCGAAGCAGACCAGACGCTGTCATTGAGTCTGAGGTAACTCTGTATCGGTTGAGGGCCAAAATGCTTGTATTTTACTGAAATAGTACAGCATAACAAACAAAGTCCTTGTAGAATATGGTCAAAGTACACATCAGAGACATTTTCATATCATGTTTGTTATTATCAGACTTTAAAAAAAATCATCCTTTAATCATGTTATAAATGTCTTGGTTGATGAGGTACGTCATGGGAGAGCCCCGAGTGACGCAGCGAACTAAGGCACTGCATCTCATTGTTAGAGGCGTTACTACAGACCCTGGTTCGATTTTAGGCTGTATCGCAACCGGCCGTGATCGGGATCCTGGATCATGTGGTCCTCTTCAGTTTGATGAATAGCTTCCTGGAGCTCTGAATACAAAAGCATCACAAGCAAACCTTAAGATGACCTACATATGACCTCGATACAGATACACTTTAATGTGTGATGAATTATGTAATTCATTTGTTAGCCTTGCTCTTGGACCACCCACTTTTTCCTATTTTCTGACACTCTCTCTCTCGTCTCTCTCTCTGTCTCTCTCTCTCTCTCTCTCTCTCTGTCTCTCTCTCTCTCTCTCTCTCTCTCTCTCTCTCTCTCTCTCTCTCTCTCTCTTCAGATGTCTGGCCTCTCTCTCCTCTCTCTCTCTCTCTCTCTCTCTCTCTCTCTCTGTCTCTCCCTTCTGTCTCTGTCTCTCTTCTCTCTCTCTCGCTCTCTCTCTCTCTCCTCTCTCTTCTCCCCTCTGTTTCCTCTCTCTCTCGAAAGGCTGACCACTATATTGCAGTACAGTGATAGAAGTTTATTAAAGGAACTCTGCAACACTTTAACAAGGCGGCTCAGATTCGCATTCCCCAAATAACAGGCTTGGAAGCGTTTCACTTTGAAATTGTTCACCAGGATGTTGGTAGATGTCAGTGGAAAGGAATGTGCGAAGTTTGAGGGTTGAACGTTATACCAAGACAGAGCGTGAATAATACATTGGCTGTTAAGGTGCACTGTCTTTTTCATCTTGTCACAGTCCAGTCCTTGGGGGGGGGGGACTATTTCAGACAGACAGACCGGTAGACAGGCAGGCAGAGAGCGAGCGATAACGTTGTCCTTTTAAATCAACTGAGGTATTTTAATTAAATAGCCCGGATGAAGTTTGGCGTCTCATAAATGTCTCCTCCGTCTGTCATTATCATTATTCATATTCCAGACTTTCATTACTGCCAACTTCTTTTCATGTGTGACCTTCAGAATGGAGCGCTGATGATAAAATGCGAGCTATTCCCGTAACCACCGGCCACCCAGACAGACACATGTAGCTGATAAAATAGGTCTGTGCTCTACTCTGCCTCAAAGTCGCTTGAGTTTCAAACTGCGACGTATATTTACATGCTAATGGCTGTCACTGTGAAGTGGTGTCCTGTACTGGGCTTCTCTCAATGTGTCTTTGTGCAGTGATTTGGTTTATACAGTATGGATACGCCAATACATCCGACGATACAGGTTTCCAGGAACTATCTTGTCCCAAATGGAATGAACAGGATAAATTATGTCAGAAAAATTATGCTAAATGATAGTTGTACTGGGATTCGCTGTATGATACAGTAATGCTGCTATAATAGGAGGCTCTGATTACATAACCAGAGATAATGATGCTAACTGTCCCTCTCCACTCCGGACCCCTTTATTCTCATTTCCCGGCATTCAGATGCCTTTTACTTGAGTATCCAGTGTACTGCTACTGCAGGCTCTTTAATTATTGACAACACTAAGAGAGGGGAAAAGTACTAGCTAGTGCTCTCATAACATTCATTTTGCAACGTGTTTTCCTCTCAGATAGTGTGCATTTGCTCAAAAGGAAGTATAACGCGTCAGTTTTTTATCAAGGATATTACACATTTTATTCATTTACGACAGGTTTTTATGTTGTTTTTCTGTTTTTGCAAAGCTTCGTTTTTGGCGTGTTCTCATCTGGAAGGAACCTGTGCGTACGTACGAGAAGGTATCCATTATGCGCGCCGCTGTGCAGTGGTCTGGTGCGGTAAACGCCCTGTGAGAGATTTCTGAGAGGTGGTGTCATCTTTTAGGGCCAGAAGATTCTATTTATATTAGAAAGCTGCAATCCCTTAACTATAACTCAGCCTGAGCTGCTTGTAAGCTACCCGAGAGAGGCTTTCGGGAATCATATGACCTGCTGCCGCTCATTCCAAAGATACCGGAAAGAGCGCTCGCTCCCGCAGCTTTTGCGCTCTTTCAAACCACACTCTTCGGAAAAGGATACATTTGGAGGATATACAACACCGCAAAACAACAGAAAGACGTTGAATATTAGGATAATAAATACTGCTCTTTATTTGTAACGGATATATATATATATTACAGTTGAGAAGGGACACTGATAGAGCAAAAATGCCGGAGGAAAAAGGTAATGTCGTTTCGTTTTCTGCTTCAAAACGTATGTTTACTTTGTAGAGAGCATGAGTCGGTAATCGGACAAAGACGCTTCTCGATGGGCAGTAGACTGTAGCCTTCAGCGCAGTGTGCGTCAAGTTGAAAGGCAGTTGAGGGTTGGTTCATTGACTTGTATTTGTACAGATAAGATCTGCTTGTGCGGTATTCTGCCCAATAAGACGTACAGAATCTCGTAGGACTACTTTTAAATAAATATAGTTAATTCCATAATTTGATATGATTACATAATTGTCATATACTGAATACAAACAGTGCTTTTTTTGTGTTCCGTAATCCCAATGAAATTGACATTAGCCCAATGTTCTAATAACAGAAACAAACAACAACATCTCCGTGTATGACTGATCATGTGCCAGAATGACATGCTGCAACACTCCATAAAGTCCCAGTCAGGCAGAACGGTCCTCTTGGGCACCTGTCTGACTGACACAAGACGCCTGCTTGGCTGGCCTTTCGGGCATGGAACCAATGACAGATGGCCAATCTGTCTCAAATTGGAAAATAATCAGCTATTTTGTTATGTGTGTACTTGACCGTATACATACACATGCATTGGTGTGTATGTGTTATAGCAGCATTATGCACAGTGGGATTCTGTAACAGATGTCTTGACACCTTCTGCCCACGTCCTTCTCTGATATTATGTAGTGACACATTGGGACTCCAAACTGTCTCAGCAAATAGAAAAGCATCTTCCCAGCAGTGTCTGCCACGCAGGGGCAGCTATATGGACATACTTTAAATGGACAGTTGGTGTGGACACTCAGTAAGATCACGATGGGATGACGCTCTGCTTTGAAAGCTATTCTGTTTGGGATGGATAGGCGTCACCTACGCAGCGCTGACATGCACACACACACACAACACACAACACACACACACACACACACACACACACACACACACACACACACACACACACACACACACACACACACACACACACACACACACACACACACACACACATACACACACAACACACACACCCACACACAAAGGCAGTGTATCCAGGCTGGTTGTGATGTAATGGTTAGCTAGCTCTAGCAGTCACAGTGACACCCTTCATTCCTCCTGTAAACAAACCCTGCTGTCTGTCCGTCAGTCATGTGTGAGGAACAGACAAGCCTGCATCCCTCCTCCCTATTGGTCACTTTGACCACCTTCCCAAAGTGCATCTCTAAAGTGTTAAATGTCCTCTTCTTAACATCCTCTCCTTCTGCAGGTATGGATCTGAAAATTCAGCATAAGGGAAAGCATTATGTTGGACTCTCACTGAGGTTTTGCTTTCATCTGTCCTGTTCTTTCATCAGAGGAGATGAAAAGCGCAGCGCCTCCAAACTAAGGTGCATGAGTTAGGAGCCAACTGAAGTAGAGAGGAGATTCACATCTTGAAGGACAAGGAGAGTAAATAAAAAATATTCCCATTGTTCACAGTAGTACTTAATGATGTGCACTTAAAACAGTTACGCAGTCATATTCTTTAGGTGTTAAACCTGGCCTGTCATATGCCACGCCAAAGGTTATTCTGAATGTTTATTCGGTTTTGTTGTTCAGGTATACACAAACAGTTTGCACAAACATAGCCTCTCTCTCTCTCTTCCCTCTCTCCCCCATCTTCTCTATCTCTCTCCCTACTCTCCCCTTTCTCTCTCTATCTCTCTCCCTCTCTCCCCTCTCTCTCTATCTCTCTCCCTCTCTCCCCTCTCTTCTCTCCTCCTTTCTCTCTCTCCCTCTCTTCTCTCTTCCCCCCTCTCTCTCTCTCCCTCTCTCTCTCCTCTCTCTTCTCTACTCTCTCTCTCCCTCTTCTCCCCCTCTCTCTCTCTCTCTCTCTCTCTCCCTCTCTCCCTCCTCTCTCTCTATCGTCTCTCTCCCTTCTCTCTCCTCCCTCTCTCTCTCTCTCTCTCTCTCTCCCTCCTCTCCTCCTCATCTGGTCTATCTCTCTCTAATCTCTCTCTCTCTCCTCTCGCTCTCCTCTCTCTCTCTCTCTCTCTCTCTCTCTCTCTCTCTCTCTCTCTCTCTCTCTCTCTCTCTCTCTCTGCCCTCTCTCTCTGTCTCTCCGCTATCTCTCTCTCTCATCTCTCTCTTCTTGGGTGGGG
>NC_036840.1:35069054-35106677 GCF_002910315.2 Salvelinus sp. IW2-2015
AGACCTACAGACTGAGACCTATACACACTGAGACCTACACCACGCTCAGGGCAGACTCCCTACCACTGAGACCAGACACTGGACCGAACACACGACGACACCTAACAGTTCACTAAGTGAGACCCTACTAACCCTCTGAGCCATCCTACCACACTGAGCAACCTCACACAACTCGAGACCTACACATGCACAGACCTACACATGCAAGTTTGGCACACACACACACCACACCACACACGCACACCACACACAACACCGACACACCCCCCCACCACACCTACAGCAACACACACACAACACACACACACAACACACACACACACACACACACACACACACACTGGAGGACCAGCCATTGAGACCAGATACTGCAACGCAGATACTGAGACCAGGGACACTGAGACCTACACACTCAGACCAGCAATCAAGCTCAGAACACTCGACATGAGACTCACACCATCCATAGCATGGACCCTCACACCTGAGACCTACACCACTGGACCAGGACCTCGGACCTACACACTGAAGACAGACACTAAGACACACTAACTGAGACTACCACTGAGCTACCGGACATACGACACTGACCCACACTGAGACACAGCACTATAGACCTAACACTGACCTAGAGACTACACATCGAGACCTACACACTGAGACCCTAACACATGAGACTACACACTGAGCACCTAGCACACTGAGCAAACCTGACAACACTGAGACCATGCACACGTGAGACCACACTACTAACCCTACAGACACAGCCTACACACTCAGACCTACACACTGAGACCTCACATTAGAGACCCTACACACTAGACACACACGGCTACACACTGAGACCTACATACTGACCTACACATACTGAGCACCTACCAGCACGAGACTAGACACTGAGACCACAACACCTACAAGACAGACACTGCCCAGAACCCTCCCCACACTCCCACTGAGAACCCATACACACTCAGACCTAACACACTGAGGACACAGCACACGGTGAGGACCCAACACCTGAGCACGCTACCACACTGACGACCTAACACTCAAGACCCAAGACACTGAGAAACCATATACACACTGAGACCGAGATCAGCATGAGATCTTACACACTCGCGCACCTACTACACCGTGAGACCTACACACTGCAGCACCCTCACACCTGACAGACCTACACATGAGACCAGACACTGCAGACCTACACACTAAAACCAGAACCTGAAGACCTACACCACTGAGACCTACACACTGCAGCACTACCACACTGACGACCTACACTCACCACCCTCGAGCCAATCACCCACTGACCGCACCTCACACACCTGCGACCTACAACCACTGAGAACCTTCACATACTCGAGACCTCACACACATGAGATCTACCACACACTGAGACCTCACATCACTGCGCGACCCGACAACTGAACCCAGCTACATTAGGGCTGAGACCCCTACACCACTGCAGACCTACCACAACCTCGAGGCACTTTACAACTGAAGGACCAGCACACCTGCAGACCCTTACCATACTGAGAAACCTCACACCATGAGTACCTACACAATGGAGCCTACACACTGAGCAAAACTACACATGAGAACCTACACACTAAGCTACCACAACTAAAACCCTACACACTGCAGACCCACAGACCACTAGAGAGCCTACACATCTAAAGGACCAGACACTGCAGGACCTACACAGCTGAGACCTACACACTGAGACCTTTACACCAACTGAAAGACTCTACCCACACTGAGACCCTACACACTTGAGACCTACACCACTGATCGACCATCACACAACTTCAGGACCAGACACTGAGACCGTCACACACCACTAAAACCCAAGGACCCTGAGGATCCCCCTACACACTGAGATCCTACACACTCGAAGCCCTACACACTGAGGCTACACACTGAGGACCTACACACTGGACCTACACACTGAGACCTACATACTGGACCTACACACTGAGTACTATACACTGAGCATTTATATACCCTGAGACCAGACACTGAGACTTACATACCTGAGACCGACACACTGAGACCTACACCAATAGAGACCTACACACTGAGACCTACACACATGAGCCTACACACTCAGACCTACACACTGAAACCTACACACTGAGACCAGACACTGAGACCTACACACTGAGACCTACACATGCAAGGCACACACACACACCCAACACACACACACACACACACACACACAACACACACACACACACACACACACCACACACACACAACACACAACACACCACAACACACAACACACACACACACACAGAGCGTTCCGTCTCAACAATAGCGGCAAAGGCAACATGCGAACCCAGGTGGGAATTTTTACACTAACAATCTGCCCTGCTTTTCAATTTAACGTGCTCCTCATCACAAAAAAATCCAGAGACAAGTGCGAAAGACTCCTGCAGATTCAGAATAGAAGGCAAAAAGCTGTAAAGGTCACGTCAATCAAAGCACAAAGGGTTGATATATCAAACAGATTAAAAAATGAATACTATCCCTGAAGGTCACTCACTATTCCCCCACAATACAGCAGCGTACAAGCACACAGCTCCAACAAGGGGAGTTGATCAGCACGGCGGACACAAGAATTTGCATAAGAATTGCAAAGACACTATTGTCAACTAGCTAATTGGACCATACACAGTACAGTCAACTTCCTCAATAATGCCCTCAGACCCATCCCCACCCCACCCCCACCCCACCCCACGAACCTTTCATAAACCTCCCCCAAAGAGCATACAACTACACACTAACAAGACAAAACAAAAATACGATAAACTTATCCCGCAAGGGGGAAAATTGTTTTGACTTGGACACACAATGCTGCAGGTCAAACTTCTTGGGCTTCTGCTCTTCATCGGCCCACTGTTTTGTAGTGGAGCAGCCTCTGCCACTGTGCTACAGATGGGTCTCTGCTCTAGCATGAAATAAGCTCAGAGTGTGTGTCATGAGTTCTGGTGCCTGGGCCACGGTGACAGGAGGCAACTGCAGGGCCTCTGCTCAGAACGGCGTCACGTTGCGGCTTTCAGAACGGCATCACGTTGCGGCTCTCAGACAAGCGATGATGGTGTGTGAAGGACCCCGGCAGACTGCAGAATGTCAGTCACACAGACGGTGGCGGCGGAGGGCCCCCGGCCCCAGCCCCCGGCCCTAGCCCCTGGCCCTAGTCTGTGGCCCCAGTCCTGCAGTTTGGCCCTAGTGATTGAGAGATGAAGAGACCATTACCCATTACTCCACAATCTTTAAACCCGTCCAAAAGGAGAGGTCCTCTATCTTTAACCCGTCCAATAGGAAAGGCCCTCTATCTTTAACCCGTCCAATAGGAGAGGTCCTCTATCTTTAACCCGTCCAATAGGAGAGGTCTTCTGTCTTTAACCCGTCCAATAGGATAGGTCCACATAGTTTAGATTGTCTTGAACACTGGCTTAGAGAGGTAGTGCTCGGCTTAGATGCATCCAAATGACTGAAGTTTTCTCCAAGTATTCAGTTTCTCCAACGTATTCAGTCTTAATAAGGCTAGGCGTCCCACTAGCGGGACAACATCCGGTGAAACTGGAGGGCGCGCAATTCACATAAAATATCATAAAAATTATGGACATTAAAAGTTTAGGTACTTATATTGGTTAAAAGCTTAAATTCTTGTGTCACGTTCTGACCTTAGTTCCTTTGTTATGTCTTTATTTTAGTTTGGTCAGGGCGTGAGTTGGGGTGGGCATTCTATGTTGTTTTTATTATGTTTTGTTCTGTTGGTAGATTTCTATGTGTTGGGCCTAGTATGGTTCTCAATCAGAGGCAGGTGTCAGTCGTTGTCTCTGATTGGGAGCCATATTTAGGTATCCTGTTTTTCATTGTGTTTTGTGGGAGATTATTTTCTGTTCTGTGTTTTGTTTCACCGTACAGGAGTGTTCGTTTGTCATTTTATTGTTTTTGTTCAGTGTTCATTATTCGTATTAAAACAATATGCACACTTACCACGCTGCGCATTGGTCCTCCTCTTCTTCCAACCACGACAAGTGGTACATCTTGTTAACTTCATTTATGGCTGGGGGCAGTATTGAGTAGCTTGGATGAATAAGGTGCCCAGAGTAAACTGCCTGCCTAATCTCAGGCCCAGAAGCTAAGATATGCATATTATTACTAGATTTGGATAGAAAACACTCCGAAGTTTCTAAAACTGTTTGAATGATGTCTGTGAGAATAGCAGAACTCATATGGCAGGCAAAAACCTGAGAAAGAATCCAACCAGGAAGTGGGAAATCTGAGGTTTGTAGGTTTTCAGGTATTTGCCTATCCAATATACAGTGTCTAGATGTCAACAGTCTTTAGAACCTTGTTTCAGGCTTCTACTGTGAAGGAGGAGAGAATAAGAGCTGATTGAGTAAGAGGTCTGGCAGAATGCCATGAGCTAAATCATGCGCACACCCGTGAGAGATAGCTGCGTTCCTTTTCCTTTCTAAAGACAAAGGAATTCTCCGGTTGAAACATTATTGAAGATTTATGTTAAAAACATCCTAAAGATTGTTTCTATACATCGTTTGACATGTTTCTACGAACTGTAATGGAACTTTTGATTTATCGTCTGGCCTGTGTSTCGTGAATTTGGATTTGTGAACTAAATGCGCGAACAAAAAGGAGGTATTTGGACATAAATGATGGACTTTATCGAACAAAACAAAAATGTATTGTGGAACTGGGATTCCTGGGAGTGCATTCTGATGAAGATCATCAAAGGTAAGTATATTTATAATTCTATTTCTGACTTCTGTTGACTCCACAACATGGCGGGTATCTGTATGGCTTGTTTTGGTCTCTGAGCGCTGTACTCAGATTATAGCATGGTGTGCTTTTTCGGTAAAGCTTTTTTGAAATCTGACACAGCGGTTATCTAAAGTTCCATGCATAACACTTGTATCTTTTATCAATGTTTATTATGAGTATTTCTGTAAATTGATGTGGCTCTCTACAAAATCACTGGATGTTTTGGAAGCAAAACGTTGCTGAACATAACGCGCCAATGTAAACTGAGATTTTTGCATATAAATATGAACTTTATCGAACAAATCATACATGTATTGCATAACATGAAGTCCTATGAGTGTCATCTGATGAAGATCATCAAAGGTTAGTGATTCATTTTATCTCTATTTCTGCTTTTTGTGACTCCTCTCTTTGGCTGGAAAAATGGCTGTATTTTTCTGTGACTAGGTGCTGACCTAACATAATCGCATGGTATGCTTTCGTCGTAAAGCCTTTTTGAAATCAGACACTGTGGTGTCATTAACAACAAGTTTATCTTTAAAATGGTGTAAAATACTTGTGGTATTTTGGTGGTGTAAAGCAATTTAAAACGTAACAGCATTGATGGACAGGATCATGTGGCCTCCATCCAATGTTGTGAGGGTGCTGCCGTCACTGTGCAATGGACTTTGTGCTGATATATAAATAAAGAGAGAATTAATTGTGCTTTGAGAGACATTTAGTTACTCTGCATCTATTTGAGCTCAGGTTAATCCATTGATGTAAGAAGGCAAGCAACCACACAAACAAACACACTCACTGGCTCTCTCAGCCATGGCATATGCAACACTCTCTCTTTAAAAGCTATGCTGTATGTATGTATATATGGTGCTGTTGATCTGTAATCTGTTGATCTGTTTGAGGAATTTTAATTATGAGATTTCTGTTGTTTGAATTTGGCGCCCTGCACTTTCACTGGCTGTTGTCATATCGATCCCGTTAACGGGATCTCAGCCGTAAGAAGTTCATCTAACTGCACTGTCCGATTTACAGTAGGCTTTACAGCAAAAGCATGCCATGTGATTGTTTGAGGACGTCGCCCCACATCAAAATATTTTTCCACCGGCACAGGTTTCATAAATTCCACAAATAGCGATTAAATATTCACTTACTTTTTGAAAATCTTCCTCTGATTTGTCATCCAAAGGGTCGCAGCTGCAACATGTAGTGTTGTTTTGTTAGATAAAATCCTTCTTTAAATCCCAAAAAGTCAGTTTAGATGGCGCCATCGATTTGAGCAATCCACTCGCTCAACATGCAAAGAAAGGAATAAAAAAATCTACCACTAAAGTTTGTAGAAGAAGTCAAAATAAGTTTCTATTTAATCCACAGATACCCTAAAATGTAATTAAACTATAATTTACATTTACATTTAATAATATTTCATACGGAAAGAAGTATGTTCAATAGGAAAAACGATATTATCAGGTGCGTGTCCTCTACGTAGCGCGAGCAAACACGAATTTCCAAGTCTGTGTTCTTGTATCAAAACTCATTATTCTTCCTTGAACAAAGACTACTGACACCCAGTGGAAGCCATAGGAATTGCGTACTGGGAGTAAGATCACATTTTTTCCCCTGTACTTTCCATTGGAAGAGCATGTGCCTCAAATCTTTTCTTTTTTTCTCTTTGGATTTTCTCCTATCATATCTATTGTGTTATAGTCTCTTACATTATTTTAACTTTATACAAGCTTCAGAGTGTTTTCTTCCAATTGTACCAATTAACTTTTAGTTGGTACTCATCCCGGATCCGGGAGCACCCCCCACAGTAAAAAAGCTGACTAGCATAGCCTAGCATAGCGTCACAAGTAAATACTAGCATCTAAATATCATTAAATCACAAGTCCAAGACACCAGATGAAAGATACAGATCTTGTGAATAAAGCCACCATTTCAGATTTTTAAAATGTTTTACAGGGAAGACACAATATGTAAATCTATTAGCTAACCACGTTAGCAAAAGACACCACTTTTCTTACTCCATCAGTTTCTTACTCCATCAGGTGCTATCACCAATTCGCAAATAAAGATATTGATAGCCACTAACCAAGAAAAAAACCTCATCAGATGACAGTCTGATAACAATATTATTGTATAGGATAGTTTTTGTTAAAAAATGTGCATATTTCAGGTAGAAATCATAGTTTACAATTGCACCCACCATCACAACTCGACTAGAATAAATAGAGAGCAACGTGTATTACCTAATTACTAATCATAAAACATTTCTTAAAAATACACAGCTCACAGCAATGGAAAGAACAGAATCTTGTGAATTCAGAAAATATTTCAGATGTTCTAAGTGTTTTACAGCGAAAACACAATAAATCGTTATATTAGCATACCACATGTGCAAACATTACCCGAGCATTGATACAAGCCAAAGAGAGCGATAACGTAATCATCGCCAAAATGTATAAATTTTTTCACTAACCTTCTCAGAATTCTTCCGTGACACTCCTGTAACATCATATTACAACATACATATAGAGTTTGTTCGAAAATGTGCATATTTAGCCACAAAAAACGTGGTTAATACATGACAATACTAGCAAAACTAGCCAGAAAATGTCGGGCGCCATTTTGGACAGTGATCTGGCGTAATGAATAACTAATCGTAAACTTGACTAAAAAATATAGGGTGGACAGCAATTAGTTCTTAATGCAATCGCTGAATTACATTTCTAAAATTATCCTACTGTGCAATACAGGGTTCGCCAAGCGAAGCTATACAAAAAAAATGGCGGAATATGCGTTTAACAATTTTCGACAGAACAACGATTTATCATCTTAAATATTTCTTACTGTGAGGTGATCTTCCATCAGAATCTTGGGCAATGATTCCTTTCTTGGGTCTAATCTTCTTTTGGTCTCAAGATGTCCTCTTGTCCGTCGAAATGCCCACTAACGTTCGACCGGGACCCCGAAACGTGCCCGGCGCTTCAAGTGCATCACAAAGCAATGCCTCAAAATCGCACTAAACGGATATAAATTGCTATAAAACGGTTTAAATTAACACCTTATGATGTCTTTAACACCTATAACGATGAAAAACATGACCGGCGATATATAAGTGGCTAAACCAACGCTTGGAAAGAGAGCCAGTGCGACGTCCATCTTGCGTCAGGCGCAGCAGGAAAAGAACGGTACATCCGGTCTTTCGCGTTTTATACAGGCCCTGATTGCGCAATCGACTCCATTCAAATTGTCACCCTTACTGACATCTAGAGGAAGGCATGGGCAGGTTTGTATTTGGATTTACAGGGACTTTAAAACTGACCTGGACCAGAGGCCAAAATTTCTGAAATCTCACTCCATATCAGGAAAAATGCTGTAGAATGGGTTCTGTTTCACTCAGAGACATAATTCAAACGGCTATAGAAACTAGAGAGTGTTTTCTATCCAATAATAACAATAATATGCATATTGTACGAGCAAGAATTGAGTATGAGGCAGTTTAATTTGGAGACGATAAATGCTAACGTTGAAACAGCACCCCCTATATTGAGAAAAGGTTAAATGCATATCCTTAATTCAGGGTCTGAGCAACAGGCAGTTTACTYTGGGCATGTCAGTCAGGCGGAAATTGAAAAAAAATAGACCCTAGCCTGAAGATGTTTTAAGGTTCTAGTTCTCCTTGAGACACATGAATAACATATGAATCAAATTGTCCTTTAATTTTACTAATATGAAAATATTGCATTAATTTTGAAAATACAATATCTCAGTCTATTCTTCACATTCATGTAGCAGAGAGAKAACCTCGTCCAACAACCTTGTCCGTTGTCTGCTTGGATTGATCTGCGTTGTAAGGAGTTCTCCTACCCAGTAATAAAACAATGAAGGTTGCTTACACATCTGTGTTTACTCTCTAACAGTCGTTGACAAACAGCAGGGAAGGGTAGAGTGCCGTAAAAATAAACACATTGAAATGAAACGACATGACTCCTTGTTAAGGCTGCCGAGGAGAGGGAGGAATTAGAGCCTTATGAAAAGCTGAAAAAGTAAGAAAAGAGAGTGAGAGAGACATGGCAGGGACCCCAGACTCCACAATATATATWTTTTTTTCTGAGACTTTATTTGACAGAAAAGGCTGGAACTAGTAAGTGGTCGATGGCACCATTGTCATTTTGTTATAGTAAGAAGGAATAAYGAGAGAGAGTAATTAGCGATACATTTTGCTAGAAGTTAATGCTTATTTAAGAGCGTCTTGACACAACACTGAAACAGCTGGTCATTTTTACCAAGCGCAGGCTACATTGTGTTACTGTAAGAGAATTCCAGCRTCTTTCAATTGTTTTTATTCCATCAACAGATAGCGGGTGCTCTACATCCTAAATTCCTACGATGTCATTTCCTCCAGTCATGCTGATAGATGGGAGTGCTGTAATTGCCTGTAGATTGGAARGTAGTGTTGTTTCCGTCCGGGCCAGAGCGAGGAAAGATGGAAATTGTTTTGGTAAGAGGTTGTTGGCTCCGATCAATTTATCCAGACCTTGGTGCTAAAGGTAATGATGAAAGATAAGTGGCTCACCCTGATTACAGTTTAATAACCATCAGGTGTCTTAATTAAATTCACATCATTCTCAGCTCTCCGCAACTAACGAATGTCTGAATCATTATGGAAATTAATAAGTCATATTCTCAGTATAAATTTGGTCATATTAACCAGTGTGTCATCTACTACAGTACCATGATCTGTTCAACCCAATGGAACGACTACTACAGTATTACTACTACGGTACTACTAATACTACTACTACAGAGGCTCCACTACAGTACCACTACTAGAGTATCACTACCACTTCAGTACTACTACCACTACAGTACCACTACGAAAGTATTACAACATTACTACTACAACTGTACCACCCACTACTACTACTACTACTTACTACTACTACTACAAAACCACTACTATTAGTACCACTACCACTACTACTTACTACTACTACTACTACTACTACTACTACAGTACCAACACTACCACTACTACTACTACTACTACAAACCACTACTATAGTACCACTACCACTTCAGTACTACTACCACTACAGTACCACTACTAAAGTATTACAAACAGTACTCCTACGACTGTACCACTACTACTACTACTACTACTACTACTACTACTACTACTACTACACTACTACTACTAACTACGACTACTACTACAAAAACCACTACTATAGTACCACTACCACTTCAGTACTACTACTAAAGTATTACAACAGTACTACTACAACTTTACCACTACTACTACTACTACTACTACAAAACCACTACTATAGTATCACTACCACTACTACTACTCTACTACTACGAACTACTACTACTACTACTACCAGTACCTACACTACCACTACTACTAACTACTAATACTACTACTACTAATACTACTGCTACTGCTACTTACTACCACTACTACTACTACCATTACTACTACTACTACAACTACTACTACTACTACTACTACTACAGTACCACCACTACCACTACTACTACTACTACTACTAATACTACTACCAAAACCACTACTATAGTACCACTACAGTACTCGATGACTGTACCACTACTAGAGTACTGCTACTACTACTACTACTACTACTACTACTACTACTACTACTTACTTTACCTCTACTACAGTACCCACTACTACTACTACTACAACTACGAGCACCAATACTACAGTACTACTAAAGTACATTACAACTACTACAGTACAACTATTACAGTACTACCGCTACTACAATACCCTACTATAGTACCATTGCTACACTACTACTACTACTACTACTACTACTACTGCTACTCATTCTGCCCATGAGCAAGGCAGTTAACCCACTGTTCCCTGGGCGCCGAAGACGTGGATGTCGATTAAGGTTCTACCACAGTTCTACTGCTTGAGTATCACTACTAAAGTACAACTACTTTGGTACTACTACTACAGTACTACTTCTACTACAGAAACACTACTACAGTACAATTACTACAGTAATTACTACTACTACTACTACTACTACTACTAATACTACAGTACCACTACCACAGTACTACTACCATAGTACCACTATTACAGTACCACTGCTAAAGTACTACTACTAAAGTACCACTGCTAAAATACAACTAATTCAGTCCCACTTCTATAGTAACATTACTACAGAACTTCCACTACTGCTACAGGACAACTGTTACAGTACTACTACTACAGTATCACTACTGCAGTATTACTACTAGTTATACTACAGTACTACTTCTAAATTACTACTTCTACAGTACCACTACTCCACTACTATTCCAGTGCTACTTACTACAGTACTGGTACAACAGAACCACTACTACAGTACACTTACTATAGTACTACTATAGTACCATCTACTACAGTACCACTACTAATACAATATGGCAGTACTACTACTACTAATATGGTACCACTACTACATTACCACTGCTACAGTACTACTTCTACAGTGACACTACTGCTGTACTACTACAACATTACTACTACTACAGTACCACTTCTACTACGCTACTACTACTAGATTACTACTACTGCTACAATACCATTACTAATACAGAAATACTACAACATTACTACTACTGCTACTGCTAAAGTGAAAACGCACTACTACTACTACTACTACTACTACTACTACTACTACTACTACTACGACTATGACTACTACTGCTACTGCTGAACTACTACAGTACCACTACCACAGTATTTGTGCCCCAGTACTACTTCCACAGTAGCACTACTACGATAAGTTTCTAACATTAATCTCTAACAATGTTTTTCGTTATCCTTTAAACTACCACTACTATGCTGAGGGTTAAAGCCATCAATTGTCCCATTAACAATCACCCATACAGTATGTAAACATATTTGATTTCAAACTTCACTTACTTATCTTAATGAACGATATCAGCAAAATGCCTGCGATGTGGTCGGTATGGTCGGTGTCGATCATTTTCAGGTTGTCGTGCCAGTTCTATTACTAGCAATAACAAAGCTCTAAAGGCCTCAATAACAAATTGATATGGCTGTTTTGTTTGACAAACAATTAACCACAATCAAATTCTCTTTAACAAAACAACAACAACTCTTCAAACAACGCAGGTTTCAATCCATTCAGAGGAAAGTTAGGGCGAGTCCTCACTTTGAAGACAGAAGTTGTACTCTGAGGCGTGCGTGGAATAATGGAAGCACAGTAAAACAATAGAGGGCTCGGAACATCAATATGAGACATGAACAATGGTGGCTGTTCTTTTAGTGCAAAACGCTGTTAGCTGAAGCCGTTCAATATCCATTGATTAGGGATGCTGCTCCCACAAGTGAGTCGGTACACACAGAGGAACACTATCCGCTGTGCCACCGCTGTTTTGCCATCCTCGCACCGTGAGTAAATTATTTTGTCTAAAAGGCAATTTATTTGGGAGATAAAACAGCCTGCGGTTAATCCGTAGCCGAGCAAGGGCCTTGTTTTGTTTTTGTCTTATTCATGTATCGGGCGTAAATTCCTCTGTTTGTTTCCTTTTCCTCCCTCTTGAAGTGTCTGGTAATAACAAATAAATGAGGGTTCTCCAGACCAATTGAAAGGCTATGGTCAGCTACTAGAAAGTGATACCAAACTTGGTGTTGGTTGTATATTCTCAATGATATGCCTACACTCCTCATGGCCCATTCCAGTCCAGCTCTGTGTTTAACAACGTTGTTTCTCCCTCTATCTCCCTCTCTTCCCCTTCTCTTCTCTCTCTCGTTCTCTCTTGTCCCCTCTCTCTGCTCTCACCACTCTCTGCTCTATCTCTTCTCTACTCTCTCTTTCCTTTCTCCTCCCGTATCTCTCCCTTCTCTCTCCTTCTCTTTCTCTCCTCGTCTCTCTCAGTTCGTCGTCTCTCTCTCTCGCTCTCTCTTCTCTATTGCTTCTCTATCCTCTCTCTCATCTCTCTCTTTCTTTCTCCTTCTCCTCTCTCTCTCCTCTCTCGTATTTACCGGGTCCTTGCTCTCGTCTCTATCTCCTTCTCTCTCCTTCTCTTTTCCTCTCTCTCTCTTCTCTCTCTCTCTATAGTATATCTCATTCTCTCTCGCTCTCTCTCTCTATCTCTCTCAGAGAATGTCCATAAAATATGATGGTGCAGAGTTTGATGGCTGTGCCTAGCAGATCACTCATCAGGGACTGGTGACTTCTGGGGATGGGAGGAACGAAGGGGGTTGAAAGTGTTTCTTTGTCTTAAGCACCACTCCGCTCCAGAAAGACCATAAAACACGCACCCTGAAATCAATAGCGAACCCTGCCTCTCTCGATAAGCCAGTATAAATCGTTTGGTGCCCAGAATTAATATATTTACAGTATGTGCACACAGACACACACACAGACACACACAAACATGCACACACACACCACCCATCCAGGAGTGACAATCAGTGTTAGTAGCAGCACCTCAGCAGTCCGCCTGTTTTATTAAAATATTATTTATTAAATGAGTGCTGTTTACTGGGGGCTGCATTGCAGACAGGCAGTCATGTCACCAGCGACACAAGTCAGTATTCGACATCCATCCATGTCTGAGGACATCAGGAGATGACATGGCAACTGGCCAATAGCGGCAACAGTGAGCGCTGTTATCTTTGTCATGACTCTCTTCTTGCTGAGGATCAAAGGTGCCAGATCAGCTTGGCAAATGGTTGACAGAGAGCCAGACCCCCCTCTCTCCCACAGGAGAGGAGCGGAGGCGGGGGGGCTGGGCCAGTTTCAACACCTTAACACTGTCGCAAATTAAGGAGGAGGGAAATTTCCATSTGTTGAAGCTAGCAAGGAGGGATATTAGACCAATGGAACTTCCTCTCTCTGCCTTTCAGTATCAACCAAAGGAATGCTTTTGTCTACAGACGACCTTTGCCTCCAGAAACTGGATAAAGGAACATCGAAAAGTGGATAATGGAACAATATTTCTAACATAAAGAATGTGGGAAATGGTTGGTGGGGACCTAAAGAATAATAATGTCATTTTGTTTTTCATTTTGTGATGTTATTTAAAACTGTATGAACCAAATACTGTAACTTAGGAAGGAAACCCCCTTTCACTGTCAAGTTTCCATTCAATACATTGTGAATACAACATGAAGAACAATGAAACTATTGTTTTAAGATAGGAATGTGATTTTAATTTTCTAATGAGATAGTTTTTTTAAATAAGCTATGCTCAGTCAGTAGCCAAATGTAACAACGATAGGTTGAATCTCTTTGTCTCTCCCTTTCCCTCTCTTTCTGACACCTCCCCTTTTTATAACCAAGCAGTCATGTTGTTGTTAGTCCACTAGGGACCTATTTCATTGTATTACATTTCTAATCAATGATATATACCGTGTGTGTGTGTTTATGTATTCTGTGTTATTATTTAGTTTCTTTGTAAATATTTAAGCCAATTTGTGTATTGCTGATTCATCAATAAGGTTAGGGTTCTTGCGGATTCAAGAATTCTATGATGTTCAGAATGAGACTGATTTGAGGTAATGATTAGTAAGTGACTGTTAACGATATACAATTTATATATATATATATATACTATATTTATCTTTGAGTTTAATTCGGGAAATAGTAACTGTTTAACCTCTAATTCCTCCCAAACCCGGATCCGGGAGCACCCCCCACAGTAAAAAAGCTGACTAGCATAGCCTAGCATAGCGTCACAAGTAAATACTAGCATCTAAATATCATTAAATCACAAGTCCAAGACACCAGATGAAAGATACACATCTTGTGAATCCAGCCATCATTTCTGATTTTTTAAATGTTTTACAGGGAATACACAATATGTAAATCTATTAGCTAACCACGTTAGCAAAAGACACCACTTTTTTTACTCCACCAGTTTTACTCCATCAGTAGCCATCACTAATTCGACCAAATAAAGATATAAATAGCCACTAACCAAGAAACAACTTCATAAGATGACAGTCTGATAACATATTTATTGTATAGCATATGTTTTTTTAGAAAAATGTGCATATTTCAGGTATAAATCACAGTTCTACATTGCAGCTGCAATCTGAAATAGTGCCGAAGCTGCCAGAATAATTACAGAGACCAATGTCAAATACCTAATTACTCATTTAAAACATTTCTGAAAAATACACACGCGTACAGCAAATGAAAGCCCAACATCTTGTGAATCCAGCCAATATGTCAGATTTTTTAAGTGTTTTTACAGCGAAAACACAAATTATAGCATTATATTAGCTTAGCACAATAGCCAGAAACACAAGCAATTTACCAAGCAGCACAGGTTAGCGATCATAACAATACAGCAAAAGATATATAATTTTGACTAACCTTGATAACTTCGTCAGATGACAGTCCTGTAACATCATATTCACAATGCATATAGGTTTTGTTCGAAAATGTGCTATTAGCAGACAAATCGTGGCTATACAATGTGATCAGTGGCAACAGGTCATGCATTCTGCCGGCGCCATCTGGAAAGGCACCTAAGTTGTACGATTATTTATCGATTAGATTGACAAAAAAATACAGGTTGTGTCAGGACCCGGTGAAGAGAAACAGTCACTAATAGTCGGCAGAACCCAGAAGATGAGGCAGACTCAGCAGTACTAGAGATGGTGGTTTAAAAAAGGACAGCAGATCTTCAGGCAAAGAATATAAATCCCCACGTCAAAAAAAAAGCCAAGAGCACAAAATGGATATCCTCCAAAAATACAAAGAAACTCCACAAAGTGGTAAAAACAGCAGGAAACAAAACCTCAAAAGACTACTCAAAAATACACAAGCACTAAACCAGAGAACCTCTGGAAAATCCAATAAAGAGAAAGTATATGTTCACAACAAGGCTGGGGCTGAGGTGCTAAACATACAAACACTGAGCAAAAACTGAGGAAAAACAGGGTTTAAAATACTAACAAAGGGAACACACAACAGTGCAAACAATAATTAGAGCCAAGGAAAAAAACAGAAAGGTCAAAAAAAGTGCAATCGGGGACATCTAGTGACCAAAAACCTGAACAGTCCTGGCCAAAACCTACAGAATCCCCTTCCTAGGAACGGCTCCCTGACGTTCCTACCAGCCTTCTCAGGGGAGGCCCCTGAAACTGACGAATGAGGTCGGGTCCAGTATGTCCTTGGCAAGGAACCCAGGAGCGCTCTCCGGACCAGTGCTTCCCGTCCACAGATACTGCAGAAAGACCGCTGCACCCGCGGAATCCAAGTATTCCGTGGGACGGTAATAAGCGACTGCCCTCCGATGACATGGGGCGGAGGGAGAGCGTCTGCCTTGCCGGATAAGGGAGAAAAAACAACAGTTTTATAAAGAAATGTGAATGTTTGGATTGATCTTAAGGATCTGGCGTAAGTGCAGGCAAATAGCTAACAGGGATTGACTCTCCCTGGGAATACCTTAAAGGGACCGATGAAATCTCTGGGACAGCTTACAAGACTCCATCCCGGTAGCGAAATTCTTTGTTGAGAAGCCATACTCTCTGGCCGGGGTTACAGGGGCGGACCGGGACGAGGCGACGTCCTGTGGCTTGTCAGCTGGTATCGTGCTGTGAGGAACGCCAGAAGATTAAGACGGCCTTCTTCCACGCAAGCCGACAGCTGTCTGATGAACCTCGAGGCTGAAGGCATTCTACTTCTCCTCCTGGTCCCGGGAACAATAAAGGAGCCATAGCCAAAACTTGACACTGCCGGCGAGACATACCAGTGGAGGAGGAGCACAAGGTGTTTCGGCGCGTATCTCAGGCCCAAACAATGAAGAATGAACCATGTGACGTGTTGTGAAACCATACATCTGAGGGTGGTTCCAACTCCTGATTCATCCTCTCGTTTGCCGTTGCGACTCCGGATGGTACCCTGAAGATAACTGGCCGTGGCCCCTATGAATTGCACAAGCCTTCCAAAACCTTGAGGCGAAACGGCGACCTCTGTCGGAAACATATCTTGTGGAATGCCAAAGACTCGGAACACATGGTTAATCACCAAAAACTTACAGCTGTTTCCTTTGGCAGAAGTAATTTGGTCAAGGGAAAACAAACCTGGCCGCCTTAGAAAAAACCTGTCGATGAGACTTAGGATAGTAGTATTACCATGGGGACGAGGCGAAGGCCAGTAATAAAGTTGCCAACGAGATATGGAGACCCAGGCTCGGTGGGAATAATTAAAGGTGAAGGAGTCCTTTGAGGCGGAGGTAGAAGATTTGCCCTGGCCAGCACAACGGGACAGCCTTGACGAAGAGTGCAAACGTCTTCTCTATTATGGCTGGGCCACCCAGAACTTACGCTGAATGAACTCCAAGGTGCGACCTACCCGGTGACAGGTGAGCCGAGAGAGTGCTCCCCACAGAAGGACTTGGGATCTTGCTGCCTTGGAACAACAACCTATTGCAGGACCTCCCTATAGGACCCGCGTTCGAGGCTTGTGAGCCTGTCTCACGTATCCTCAACTTGCCACGAATTGCGGCAGCCACGATCTTAGCGGCAGACAACAGTCATGGCAAGTATCTTCTTCGGAATGGCAGGAGAGTAGACTCTGACAGGCGTCCGGTTTGAGATTCTTCGATCCGGGTCTATTAGGAGGATTAAACTGAATCGGCTGAAGAAAAGAGACCATCGAGCTTCGTCGGGAGTTCAAACCAGCTTCGCCTGCTGGATATACTCCAGATTTTTGTGGTCCGTAAGCACTTCAAAATGTTGAGAAGCCCCCCGAGCAAACAGTGTCTCCATTCCTTCAATCCATCTTAACCAGCTAGGAGTTCCAAACGATCCCCCACATGCGTAATTCCTCCTCGGCGCGTTAAGCCCGTGAGAGAAGAAGGTGCAAGGATGAAGCCTCTTTGTCTCCTCCCCCTCTCAGACAGACAGCTCCAACACCAACTTCTGATGCGTTCTTCTACCTCCACCACAAAAAGGTTCAATACTCATCCGCCGGTCTTCTAGTGTCAGGATGGGAGCAGAGAGATGCGCTGTGAGTTCCTTGGGAAAGCCGTCTCAGCTTCTCTTCCCACAGAAAACCTTGTGTTGCCACCCTTGAGTTTACAGCTGAGAAGGGCTGCACCGAGCTGAAGTTCCCTTGATTGAAAACTTGCTGTAATAAGTTACGTGAAAGCCCAGCAGAAACGCTGACTTCCCTAACGACTTGGGGATGGCCAAATCCGCTACCGCCCCTACCTCTTGGGTCCATCTGGACATCGAACCGTTCCACTACAAATCCCAGGAAATTGGACTTCGAAAGAATGGAATTCACACCTTTTCCGGCTTAACGTACAAATGGCTGTCTACCGAGCGTTTGACACTTGTCTACATGCTTAGTGTGTTTCTTGAAGGGAGCTCGAAAAAGATGAGGCATTCATCCAGTAAACAAAACACGAAAATGTTAAGCATCATCCCTAAGCACATCCGTTTATGAACCGCTTGAACACAAGCCGGGGCGTTGGTCAAGGCCGAAGGGCATCACCAAGTATTCGTAGTGACCAGTAGGCGATGTGAAAGCGGTCTTCCACTCACTCACCGGTTGATCCGCACCAATGGTATGCGGTTCCGTTAGTCAAGCTTAGTGAAAGACCCACTGCTTCCTGGACAGCTCAAAGCTTGGCCAGTAAGCGGTAGCGGTAGCGGTCACGACGGTATATGCGCATTAAGTCCCCGTAGTCGATGCGAGGACGTAATTCAACCCGTCTGTTTTTGGCCACCAAAGAAAAACCCTGCTCCCGCCGGCGACGTAGTATGACGCATTTGAGGCATGCCTCCAGAGCGTCCTTGATGTAGGTATCCATAGCAGCCTTCTGGGAGGAGGATTATGGGAAAAGATCACCCCTTGCGGGTGCAGTGCCGGAAACAGTCATGGGGGCAATCGTAAGGGCTATGGGTGTAGTCTGGTGCCCCTGTTTGCTAGTTAATACCGGTTTCGATCGTCCATAAGGTTAACACATCAAACTCGGGACAGGTCGATGATTCTAGAACTCGGAGGGAACTCGGAACTAGGAAGGATACAAGTGCTTGCACGTAGGACACCCACTGCCTTGATAGTGCCCACAGACCAAGTCGATGTGAGGGATTATGGCTTGAAGCCAGGGGTATCCAAGGACGAGAGGGAAAAACTCGGAACACGAGTCAGATGAAAATTCATCACTTTTCCTGGTGTTGGGAAACTGAAAGTCGCAGGGTGGTAGTGACACGAGTGACAAAGTCCAGATCCAAAGGGCTTTCCATCCAACCGTTAGTAACCCTTATGGGTCACTAAGACGGTTCAGAGAACGTCCATTCCCTTCGCCCAGACACCATCCATTGAAGTACCTGCGGCTCCAGAGTCTAGCCAAAAGCTTTGAAGGCGAACGCTCGTGGTTGTCCCAGGAAAGGGTAACTGGAATAAGCAAGGCGACGTTGGCATGATGGGAGGAGGTTATGTTTCCCGTTAACCAGTCCTCCCAGCCTGCAACGGGGAGGAGTGCGTTTTTCCCTGGGAGCCCGGAACGTGGAGAGGAAATGGCCCGCGTTGCCGCATATAGACAGGCATCCTCCCTTATCCGGCCAGGTCTCTCTCATCCTGGAGATGCGTCCCCAACCGCATGGGTCCGGTGGACGTCAGCGAGATAAAGGTGGAACTCGGACTAGGACCATAGGCAGCGTAGGGTGAGAGATCTACGGTTGAGCTCCTCTCTCATCAGACGTCTCGGTCTATCGGAAGCCAAACTTGATCAGGGACTCCGAGGTTGTCCGGTGGTTTCCCGAAGTGCCGAGTTCATCTTGGATGGTGATCGATTAGACCTTCAAAAACACACTTGAGCGCCTCGTCCGTTCCAGCCACTCGCTGCTTGCCACCCGTGCGGAACTGATGCATAGTCCGTCACGCTGCGCCGACCTTTGGCTGAGAGTCAGGAGCAGTTTGGCTGAGTCAGGACCCCGGTTGGGACTCTGAAAACACTCGCTTGAATTCTTCAAAGCAAAGGTTAGAGTAAGCTGGCACAGCAGGACCTTTGGGCATCCCACACAGCAGTAGCCCAGCTAGGGCTTTTTCCGACAGGCAGGGTGATATATTATGCTATCTTGACCGTTCTAGGTGCGGAAGACGCACCGAGGGTTTGCAGCTCGAAGTAGAGAGAACATTGGGTTAAAACCCCTTACAAACACTCGGATCACCTGAGAACCGTTTGGGAGCGGCAGACGAGGTTCAGCCAGGGGCGTTAACTGCCACGGGCACTTGAATCTGATGAACTGGAGCAGAAGCGGTTTGCAGGGAAAGTTGATCAGAAATCTGCTGTTATGGAAGTCATTCATCTCCGACAGAATTGAGAATGTCCAGCCAGTAAGGCCTCTTGTCTGAACCAGAGCAGCTTCGTACGTTGCGACAGTCCCCTCGTGGTGGACAGCATGGGAAAAAAAGTCCTGGGTACTGCGCTGCCTTCTGGTTTCATTTTTAATGCGCTCAGTGTTCTGTCAGACCCGGTGAGAAAAACAGTCACTAATAGTCGGCGCAACCCAGAAGATGAGGCAGACTCAGCAGTACTAGAGATGGTGGTTTAATAAAAGGACAAGATCTTCAGGCAAAGAATATAAATCCACCACGTCCAAAAATAAAGCCAAGAGGCACAAAATGGATATCCTCCAAAATACAAAGAAACTCCACAAAGTGGTAAAAACAGCAGGGAAAAACAAACCTCAAAAGACTACTCAAAAATACACAAGCACTAAACCAGAGAACCTCTGGAAAATCCAATAAGAGAAATATATGTTCACAACAAGGCTGGGGCTGTGCTAACATACAAACACTGAGCAAAGAACTGAGGAACACACAGGGTTTAAATACTAACAAGGGAACGACACACAGGTGCAAACAATAATTAGAGCAAGGAAAAAACAAAAGACAAAAAAGGGGCAATGGGACATCTAGTGACTGACACAAAACCTGACAGGTTGGACAGCAAATGAAAGATGCATTAGTTATTAATGCAACCGCTGAGTTAGAATTTTAAAATTAACGTTACTAGACATACAGTGTGCGTTACAGCCAGACTAGTGCCGCAATAATGGCGGACAAATGCGTTTAAATTTTTCCACATAAATACGGAATAACATCATAAATAGCTCTTACTTTTGACGAGCTTCCATCAGAATCTTGGGCAAGGTGTCCTTTTGTCCAAAAGAATCGTTGCTTGGTTGTAAAACGTCGTCTTCAACTTCGGAATTAGCAGCTAACAATAGCTATGTGGCCACAACATGCCCAAATCCCCAAAACGCAATACTAAGGAAATTCCGAAAATAGCAATATACTCGCATAAACTGAATAAACTCGGTTAAAATAACTTCGTTATGATGTTTCTAACACCTATATGAAATAAATTACAGACGGATATAGCTAAGGCCGATAACTGAGCGTTTCAAAATGCCATCTTGAGGCTTGCTTTGCGCAATGACGAACGACGAAAAGAGAGCTCACTTCGTTCCTTGGCCTTTTATAAGCTCTGAGAACTACGTAGACACTCCATCCACTTCTCATTGGTTACTGACATCCAGGGGAAGCGGGTGCAGTTCATGTCGACCCATAGGATACATACAGAGCTTTAAACTGATCTGAGAACAGAGACGGCTAGTTTGGAGACGATATTTTCAAAGTGGAAACAGCACCCCCTAGATTGAGAAAAGGTTATTAAACAACTTCTGCCGTGTTGCCCAAATTTCTAATGAGTTAATTGTTACATAATTTATTTATTCGAGTGACAATTAAACAAAGTTAGTTGATTCGATAAATAACAGTCATCACATTAATGATTGTCACGTCACGACACCTTCAAGTAGGTTTTGGTTTTGCAAGTTGGCGGCCAGGTAGCCTAGTGTTAGGACGTTGGACTAGTAACGGAAAAGTTGCAAGATTGAATCCCCGAGCTGACAAGGTAAAAATCTGTCGTTCTGCCCCTGAACAAAGCAAGTTAACCCACCCTAGGCCGTCATTGAAAATAAGAATTTTGTTCTTAACTGACTTGCCTAGTTAAATAAAGATAAAATAAAAAATAAGTAACCAGAAAGTGCATTGGGGATGGGTGTTGTCATCTGCCCCCTGAATCCAAAGTCACAATGTTACAATCCAGCAAACAGAAAGTTGCTTTTTAATATTTGTTTTAAACCCCAAACCCTTAACCATTACCTTAGCCATTCAGAGTTCATGCTTAACCTTAAACCTTAACCATTACCTTAGCCATTCAGAGTTAATGCTTAACCTTAACCATTACCTTAGCCATTCAGAGTTCATGCTTAACCTTACCTTTAACCATTACCTTAGCCATTCAGAGTTCATGCCTAACATTAAGATTTTGGAGTTACTGCCAAAATTGAACCCTTACCTTAAAAATGTGGAAATGAATAACTAAACGTAACCTTACAGACATCAACATTTTACTGTGGAAACAACTTTAAAATTTGACGTTTGAGAAACATGGATGAATGGTCTAATTCTGTCTGCGACTGTGAGATCTAGTTGAGAGACAGAGCCTAATCAAGAGAGCCTTATAGAAAGTCACCTATAATCCATTTAAACAGCAGGCCTGTGCTGCTGTTCCTGCTTTAGAGCTATCTCTGTGTGTTGTGCTGTGTGTGTGTGTGTGTGTGTGTGTGTGTGTGTGTGTGTGTGTGTGTGTGTGTGTGTGTGTGTAGGAGTCAGCAGAAACATATCCCTTCCCACTCTCATCTAAGCCTCCACATGGGAAACTGATACAGTTGATAGAATGAGCACAGTACACTACTGTCTGTGAGAATGGCACCAGAGGGGATGACTGCCGTTTTGCTCTCCTGACCGATTTTACTATTTTGTGTGTTTATTTTCACATTGTTTGTAACTTTGTAACTGTACATAATGTTTCCACTACCGTTTCTAATGACCGAAAATAGCTTCTGGATATCAGAAYATAATTTACTGAATGAGTCTGACACGAACAATATACTGTTGTTCCCGGACCAGGCCCAAATCCCCGTCATTCACATGAAGAGGAGACAGCGATACAAGGTTCACAGATCTGGGTGCCTTGTGAGAAATCGTTGGCGAGTGTGTAACCCGCCTCTACCATCCATCCTATTGGCCAACGTGCAATCACTGGAGAATAAACTGGATGAGCTCCGTTCCAGACTATCTTACCAACGGAACATTTAAAACTGTCATATCTTATGTTTCACCGAGTTGTGGCTGAACGACGACATAGATAACATACGTTTAATATATGGCCGTGCATAGGTAAGACAGAACAGCTACCTACGGTAAGACGGGGGGTGGTGATGTGTGTTTATTTGTCAATAACAGCTGGTGCGCAATGTCTAATATTAAGGAAGAGAGAGGAAGCCATGGATTACAGGTGCCCACAAAGCTCATCACTAAGCTAAGGACCCTGGGACTGAACACCTCTGCAACTCTATTCTGGATTTCCTGACGGGCCGCCCCCAGGTGGTAAGGGTAGGTAACAACACATTTGCCATGCTGATCCTAAACACGGGGGCCCCTCAGGGGTACACACTTAGTCCCCTCCTAGCATGAATCTAACACTGTCATTAAGTTTGCTGATGACACACCGGTGGTAGGTCTGATCACCGACAACGATGAGACAGCCTATACGGAGGAGGTCAGAGACCTGGCAGTGTGGTGCCAGGACAACAACCTCTCGCTCAACGGGAGCAAGACAAAGGAGCTGAATGTGGACTACAGGAAAAGGAGGGATGAACACACCCCCATTCACATCAACAGGGTTGTATTGGAGCGGGTTGAGAGTTTCAAGTTCCTTGGTGTCCACATCACCAACAATTTATCATGGTCCAAACACACCAAGACAGTCGTGGAGAGGGCACGACAACGCCTATTCCCCCTCAGGAGACTGAAAGATTTGGCATGGGTCCCCAGATCTTTAAAATGTTCTACAGCTGCACCATCAAGAGCATCCTGACCGGTTGCACCACCTGGTAAGGCAAGTGCTCGGCATCTGACCGTAAGGCACTACAGAGGGTAGTATGTACAGCCTAGTACATCACTGGGGCAAAGCTTCCTGCCATCCAGGACCTCTTAAGTAGGCGGTGTCAGTCACCCAAATCATAGACTCTTCTCTCTGCTACCACACAGCAAGCGGTACCGGAGTGCCAAGTCTAGGTTCAACTGGCTCCTTAACAGCTTCCACCACAGGGTTATAAGGCTTCTGAACAATTMATCATATGGCCACCTGGATTATTTGCATTCATTTTTTTACACTGCTAATATTCTCTGTTTATTATCTATGTTTGTCACTTTACCTCTACCTACATGTGCATATTACCTCAATTACCTCGACTAACCTGTAAGCCTCACATTGACTCAATACCGGTACTTTTTTACTTTAGTTTATTTAGTAAATATTTTCTTAACTTTATTTTCTTGAAACTTCATTTTTGGTTAAGGGAGTGTAAAGTAAGCATTTTACAGTAAGGTAATAYCTGTTGTATTTGGTGAATGTGACAAATACAATTTACTTTGATTTAATTTAACCTTACCCAATCCCACGTTGGACATATGAGGCTACCATGGAGACTGAGGTCCAGTGAAATGGCTATAACTAAAGTACTCCTTAAACCTTCTTGCCACTATAGCGGGGTGCTGTTTTCGCATTAGCATAATTCCTCACAGACTTAAACGCTCTAATACTTCTTGCTGACTACAATATGCCATAATTACTTTTATTATTCGATATACAAAACACTCTCTAGTTTCTAACCGTGAATTTTGTCTCTGAGTGGACAGAACTCAATCTAAAAAGCACTTTCATGACTAGGGAGTCAGATTTCAGACATCCTGCGCCTGGATTGGAGTCAGTTTTAAGCCCTGTAAATGCTATGGAGAAAACAGACACTTCTTACGTCTTCCCCTGGATGTCAGTACGTAATGCGCTTTGAATGGAGTCGATTGCGCAATCAGGGCTGCATAAAAGAGCAAATACCGGAAGTAGCATCCCTTTGCTGCCTGCGCTTTGCGCAGCGGAGAGACGTCGACTCGCCTCCTTCAAGCGTTTGTTTTAGCCAGTAATATTTCTCTGGTCATGTTTTTACTCGTTAGAGGTGTTGCAACTATAGGGTGCTGTTCGCATTAGCATTTTTTTGTCTCCAAATTAAACTGCCTGTGCTCAATTCTTGATCGTACAATTAGCTATTATTGTTATTATTGGATAGAAAACACTTTCTAGTTTCTCTATAGCCGTTGAATTTTGTCTCTGAGTGGTACAGAACTACTTCTACAGCACTTTTCCTGACAGGGAGTAAGATTAGAATTTTGACCCCTGATCTGGGTCGGTTTTAAGCGCCTGTAAATGCTATGAGAAACCGACACTGCCTACGTCTTCCTTCTGGTGTCAGTACGTCATCACGCTTTGAATGGAGTCGATTGCACAATAGAGCCACTATAAAAAACAAAACGTGGAAGTACCGTTCTTTCCCTTCCGCCGTCTTACGCAAGATGGACATCGACTTGCTCTTCCAAATGGTTGTTTAGCCAGTGCGATATTTCTACCGGCATGTTTTTACTCGTTATAGTTGTTTAGACAACATCATTTAATGTAGTTAATTTGAACCGTTTTATAGCCAATTTATATCGCGTTAGTGCCGATTCTCAGAATTTCTTTGTCGTGCACTTTGAAGCTTTGGGCCGTTTTCGGGCGTCTCGGTCATGTTAGTGGACATTTAAGGACAGCAGGACATCTTATCGCACCAAAAAACCGATTGACCACCAAGAAAGGACTACATTGCCCACAGAATCTGATGGAAAATCACTTATAGGTCAGAAATATTTAATAATGATAAATCGCTTATTCTCTCGAAATATTGTAAACCGCATATCGCCGTATTTTGTTTTATCGCTTCACTTGGCGAACCCTGCTATTGCACAGTAGGCATAATTTTAGAAAGTGTAAAAATCAGCGGTGACATTAAGAACTAATTGTCTTTCGATTCTGCTCAACCCCTGTATTTTTAGTCAAGTATCATCATAGCTTCTTAAACTAGATACTCTAGAAGATTGACGTCGAATTTCGAGGCTTGAGTTCGTAGTATTTTCATTGCGTATAACCACGGTTTTGTATGGTTAAATATGCACATTTTCGCAACAAACCTCTATATGTATGTTGTTAAAATGATGTCAGGCATGTCATATCGGAAGAATTCTAGAACGGTTAGTGAAAAATTTATATATTTTCGATGAATTACTTATGCCTCCTTTGGCTTGAATCGATGCTCTGCGTAACGTTTGCCACATGTGGTATGCTAATACTCGATATTGTGTCTTCGCTGTAAACGCTTAGCAAAACTCTGAAATATTGTCTGAAAATCACAAGAATCTGCGCGTCTTTCCATTGCTACTGCTTTGTCTATTACTTGAAATGTTGTTATGAGAGAACATCGGCTCATGACACGTTGCTCCTTTTAGTAATTCTAGTCGCAGTGTATTGGTCGGTCAATTGTAACACTGTGATGATCTACTCGAAATATGCACTTTTTCTACTAAACATATCCATTATAACCATAAATATGTTTCACAGAACTTCATCTGATGATTTTTTTATTGGTTAGTGGTATTTATATCTTTTTTGGCCGAATTCTGTGATGAGCTACTGATGGAGTAAAAAAAAACTGGTGGAGTAAAAAAAGTGTGTCTTTTGGGCTCAAACGTGGTTAGCTAATAGATTTTACATACTTTGTCTCCTGTAAAACATTTTAAAAAACTGAAAATGATGGGTTATTCAAAGACTGTATATCTTATCTCTGGTGTTCTTGGACTTGTGATTTAATGATATTTTAGATGCTACTATTCCTACTTGTGAAGCTATGCTAGCTACTGCTAATCAGTGTAAGGTGGGGGGGGTGGGGGTGATCCGGACCGGGGTAGAGGCCCGTGAAGGTTAAAAACATCATATACGCGTAGTTAATTTAAACCGTTATTAGCAATTTATATCCGTTTAGTGCGATTTGACCCTATTTATTTCTGGGCACTGTGAACAGCTGGGCACGTTCCAGTTCATCGACGTTAGTGGGCATTTCCACACTGGCAGAGCGGACAGCTTTCGACCAAAAGCCGATTAACCCAAGAAAGGATTCTTTGCCCAGATTCTGATGGAAGAAACGCTCACAGTAAGAACACTTTAATGATGATAAATCGTGTTCTGTCGAAAAATTATAACGCTTATGTGCCATTTTGTTTTGTATAGCTTCGTGCGGGCAACCTGTTGAAAAGTAAGGATAATTTAAAAAATGTAAATCAGCGATTGCATTAAGAATAATTTGTCCTTTCGATTCCTGTACCCTGTATTTTTTAGTCAAGTATATGATTAGCTTTTGATCAAACTAGATCACTAAGAGATGGCGACCGACATTTCAGCTGTTTTGCTACTATTTTCATTGTATAACAACGTTTTTTTATGGCTAAATATGCACATTTTCGAACAAAACTCTATATGTATGTTGTAAATTATGTTACTTGGAGTGTCATCGGAAGAATCTGAGAGGTTAGTGAAAAACTTAATATATTTTGCGATGATAACGATATCGCTCTCTTTAGCTTGATTCATGCTGGGGTAACGTTTGCATACTGTGGTATGCTAATATAACGATTTATTGTGTTTCCGCCGTAAACTCTGAAATCTGCAACTATTGTTGAATTCACAAGATTGTGTTTCAGATGCTATGGCTTTGTCTATTTTAAGGAAATGTTTATGCATGAGTAATTGTACATAACACGTTGCTCTCGTGTAAGTAATCCTAGTCGCTTGGTGAGATTGTGATGGTGGCGTGCAAATGCAATATGATTTATACCTGAAATATGCACATTTTCTAACAAAACCTATCGCTATATCATAAGATTATGTTATCAGACTGTCATCTGCAGAGGTTTTTTCTTGGTTAGTGGCTATCATATATCTTAGTATTAGGCGACATTCTGGTGATAGTATCTGGTGGCACGGAGAAAAATGGTGGACAAAGACAATTGTGTATTTTTGCTACGTGTTAGCTAATAGAATTTACATGATTTGTGTCTTCCCTGTCAAACATTTATAAAAATCTGACAAATGGGTGGTTTATTTCACAAGATTCTGTAATCTTTCATTAGTGTTCTGGACTTTGTGATTTTAATGACTATTTAGATGCACTATTTAATTGTGGACGCTATGCTAAGCGATGCTAGATCAGTGTGGGGGGGTGATCCGGATCCGGGGTTGAGGCTGTTAGAGTTAAAGACTCTAACCCAACCCCCCCTCCGGATCCGTGGGATCCTACCCTCATCGAGAACGTGAATGCATAGCCTAGCCTAGCGCACAGGGAATATCATATAATATAATTTATGAAATCACAAGTCCAATACGCAATGAAAGATAAACATTCTGTGAATCCAGCAACATGTCCGATTTTTTAAATGTTTTACAGCGAAACACAACATATATTTATGTTAGCTCACCACAATAGCGCAACACACAACGCCATTTTTTACCGCAAAGATAGCTTTCAAAAAACCCACAAATAGAGATAAAATGAATCACTAACCTATTGAACAACTTAAATTCTTCTTAATAGGGGGCGCTGTTTTTTCATTGGGAAAAATCGTGCCCAATTTAAACGGCTCGTACTCTATTTAGATCATACAAATGCATATTATTATTACTATTGGATACAAAACACTCTCAAGTTTCTAAACTGTTGAATTATAGTGATTAAAACGAACTCATTTGGCAGTAAACTTCAGACAGGAAGTGGAAAAATCTGAAAACGAGGCTCTGTTTCAGGCCTGCCTATTGAATTGCCATTATAATTATGGGAATGATCGACGAAGCCTCAAACACAGTATGTCAACAGATCAGCACGACGCCTCACAGATGTCCAGGCAAATCAATTCTCATGACATACAGAGTGTTTACAATGTTAAAAAGGTTAACGTCTTGTTAACCTTTGTAGACACATGTTCCCGCTAGCCGGAACCCCCCCAACATTCCGCTGAACAAGGCAGCGTGGGAATTCCAAAACATAGATTTTTTATTAAATTATTTTTAATTTCACACATTAACAGTTCCCAAACAGCAAATGAAATACTACAAAGTCGTGTTAATCTACCATGTCGATTTTTTGTTATATGTTTTAAGCAGTGAAACAAATATATTTTGTTAGATCACCACCAAATCCCCAAAACACAGCCATTTTTTCCCAGCCAAGATAGAGTCACAAAAAAGCAGAAATAGAGATAAAATTATTCACTAACCTTTGATAATTCATCAGATGACAACTCATAGGACATCATGTTACAATACATTTATGTTTTGTTCGATTGTGCATGATGTATATCCACAAATCTCGGTTTCCATTGGCGCCATGTTCAGAAATGCCTCCAAAATATCCGGAGTAATTACAGAGAGCCACGTCAAATAACAGAAATACTCATCATAAACTTTGATGAAAGATACATGTTTTACATATAATTAAAGAATACACTTGTTCTTAATGCAACCGCTGTGTCAGATTTTTTTTTTTACTTTAGGAAAAAGCATACCATGCAATAATCTGAGACGGCGCTCAGAAATACACAACATTTCTCCGCCATGTTGGAGTCAACAGAATTACGAAATTACATCATAAATATTCCCTTACCTTTGATGATCTTTCATCAGAATGCAGTGCCAGGAATCCTAGTTCCACAATAAATCGTTGTTTTGTTCGATAATGTCCATTACTAGTGTCCAATTAGCTACTTTTGCTAGCACGTTTAGTTCACATGTCCAAACGCTGGCGCCGGTCCAGGCGAACTCGGACGAACTTCAAAAAGTTATATTCCAGGTCGAATAAACTGGTCAAATTAAGTAGAGAATCAATCTTCAGGATGTTGTTATCATATATATCCAATAACGTTCCAACCGGAGCATACGTTTTTGTCTACAGAGTAATGGAACACATGGCCATATCATGACTAGCTCGCATGACCAGGAACTAGCATTCTGCCAGACCACTGACTCAAATAGCTGCCATTCGGCCCCACATCACACTAGAGGCTTCATTCCACGTTCTACTGACTGTTGACATCTAGTGGAAGGCGTAGGAAGTGCGAACAGATCCATATCTTACTGGGAATTGAATAGGCRATGACTATTCAACCAGCCCCAGAATTTCCACTTCCTGTTTGGAAGTTTGCCCGCCATATGAGTTCTGTTATACTCACAGACATAATTCAAACAGTTTTAGARACTTCAGAGTGTTTTCTATCCAATAGTAATAATAATATGCATATATTAGCATCTGGGACAGAGTAGGAGGCAGTTCACTATGTGCACCAATTCATCCAAAAGTGAAAATGCTGCCCCCTATCCCTAAAAAGTTAAATTGATTCGCTTATTTAGATATTAGAGTATCTGAGGATTAAATAGAAACATCTTTTGACTTGTTTGGACAAACTTTACCGGTACATTTTTGGATTAGTTTGTATGCATGTTGAACGAGTGGATTAATGAAATCAATGGCGCCAACTAAACAGACTTTTTTGGAAATAAAGTGGGACTTTATCGAACAAAACAACCATTCATTGTGTAGCTGGGACCCTTGGGATTGCAAACAGAGGAAAATCTTCAAAGGTAAGTGATTTTTTGTATCGCTATTTGGAATTTTGTGACGCCTGTGCTGGTTTGAAAAAGTATTTTGATGTGGGGTACTGTCCTCAGATAATCGCATGGTGTGCTTTTGCCGTAAAGCCTTTTTGAAATCTGACAACGTGGTTGGATTAAGACAGAGTATAGTATGTTTACTAGGGAAGATAAATAACGAAGAGCGCACACCTCATTCACATGCGCAAGAAGACTACAAGACACCTTGGAAAAACTACAACTACTTGTTCATTTTTCAAAAAACAAGCCTGAAACCCTTTCTAAAGACTGTTGACATCTAGTGAACGCCATAGGAACTGCAAAATGGGTCCTATCTATTTGTTTTTCCCATAGGCTATCATTGAAATGGCCTGTGACCTAAAAATAAAAACATTCCGGATGGACTTTCCTCGGGTTTTCACCTGCCATTTCAGTTCTGTTATACTCACAGACATTATTCTAACAGTTCTATCCAATGCTACACATTATATGCATATCCTAGCTTCTGGGCCTGAGTAACAGGCAGTTTACTTTGGGCACGTCATTAATCCGAACTTCTGATCACTCCCCCCGAGCCTTAAGAGGATCTATATAGTATTACCTCTTCCCCCTCCCCTCATCCCCTCTCCCCTCTTGCCCCTCTCCTCTCCTCTCCTCTCTCACCAATCCTCTTTCTTCTGAGTTTTCTCTCTTGCTCCTGATGCTGTCTGTTAATATAATCTATGAAAAAGGCTCAGAATGTTCTCTTGATTGAATATAGGGCAGCCCCTCATTTTTACCTAGTTTTTGTACGAAACGTTCTGGTCTTTCCGGATTCTTTCGATGTCTTCCGTTCCTTCTGCAGCCTTTCATCGTCACTCTCTACCCTTTCCCCACCTTTACACCTTCCTCTATCTCAACACCTACACTCTCTGTAACATCAAAGATACTTCAGTTTTACAACAAACCCAGTACTTTTGTGGCAGTAAATCCCGATCCCGTGACAGAAGTTACTCAGGCAACAGAAAACAAGCTTGACTCGAATGAGCTGACCATTTTTACATTTATGATTGAACCTTTATTTAACAAGCCAAGTCAGTTAAGAACAAACTCTTATTTACAACGACTAACTACCCCAGCCAAAGCCGGACGGCCAAACAATTGTGCGCCGCTCTATGGGAATCCCAATCACGGCTGGTTGTGATACCGCCTTGAATCGAACCAGGGTCTGTAGTGAGGCCTATAGCACTGAGATGCAGTGCCTTGGACTGCTGCGCCAATCGGGAGCAATGTTGTGTTACCGTTAAGTTTGAAAAGAAGAAACCCAATAAAAAATACTTTTCAGAAATCACTCCACAAAGCGTTTGTGCCACATCACCGCACGCTTGCTCTTGTCATCCGAGCAAGCTGTGTGGATGTGGACTCTTGGCACCCCACTGGTCCATCAAAATGTCAATACATGGCCCCGGAATAACAGAAGTGTGTGTTTGTGTGTGCGTGTGCCTGTGCACCCTGACACGTGTGTGTGTGCATGTGCCTGTGCACCCTGCGAGGTGTGTGTGTGTGTGTGTGTGTGTGGTGTGTGTGTGTTGATGTGTGTGTGTGTGTGTGTGTGTGTGTGTGTGGTGTGTGTGTGTGTGTGTGTGTTGCTGGGTTGTCTTTTGTGATTGCGTGTGTGTGTGTTGTTTGTGTGTGTGTGTGTGTGTGTGTCGTGTGTTGTTGTGTGGTGTGAATGTGTGGTGTGTGAGAGAGAGATAACTCTGGGTTAGAGCTATTTGTCTTGGCCACCGGGGAACCTGCTGGGAGCAGCCATGTATTGAGTGGTCTGACAATAGCCAGGGGTCTCTGGTGTTAACAGGAGAACTGGGCGTGCCGTGCTGCTGTGATGGATATGGAAGGAATGAAGGAGATGTTGTCGGAGATGTAATGGCCATCTGATTCACTCTCACTGGGATGGCTAGTCTGGGGATAAAGTAGTCTGGGGTAGCTAGTCTGTGGGTCATGATAATCTGGGGTAGATATATCTGGGTGTGTAGCATATTCTGGGGTAGCCTAGTCTGGGGTAGATAGTCTCGGTGGTTAGATTGTCTAGAGAGGTAGATATTCTGGGGTAACTAGTCTGGGGTAGCTAGTCTGGGATAGCTAGGCTGGGGTAGTTAGTCTGGGGTGGTAGTTAGTCTCTAGCTATTTGGTAGCTAGTCTTGGTAGCTCTAGTTCTGGATAGCTAGTCTGGGAGTAGCTAGGTTTGATTAGCTTAGTCTGGAATGGCTAATCTAGTGGGTCAGTAGTCTTGTGGGTAGCTAGTCTGGGGTGCTGAGCCGGTAGCTAGTCTGGCGGAGGCTAGTCTAAGGTGTGTTGGCCTAGCAATGGGCTATTGGTTTATTTTCTGTCTCAGGTGTGAAGGGTGTTAAATGTTTGAGATCGTCAGACAGTGCTCTACGATTGTCATTTTTTCCAAAAAAACGAACAACCAAATGGTCTCTGATGCAGCAAAGGTTGTTCACGTTGTGAAGTTGCTTACTGTTTATTTCACAAAGGAAACACACCATCGTAGAAAATCAAATACGAAGGACAAGGATTCAATGTGTCGGTAATGCACCTTCTTGAAGGCCAATGTCCGTGTACACAGAGACCTATTTTACAGTAAACGCCGCATATTTCGTCTCAATTGGAAAATACCTTTAATACCATCACCCTCGCTGACAAAGCGCGTTTGGACTGAATCCCGGCCTAAATTCACTCTAGAATACTTCAGAATAACATGATAAACAGATCTACAATCTTATTTGATTGGTTATCAGTTTATGGGAGTAGTGGTGAGCCTCAAGGGATATTGTAATACACTAATAGATGAATCTTCATTGGAACACCCTGTTGCAGGAGAACTTCCTGCATGCAGGACATTTTAATCTTTTAGTGTATTTGGAGTTTAAGGCTTCGGAAGTTTGTAATTTCCACTTTGAAATTTTCAAAATTGATTTTCCCTTATGAAAATGTATTTCAACCCGCTAAATGTATCATGTAATATATTATAACCATAGATCTATTATCACTTATTTCTCCTGTTTTGCAGTTTTTGTGCTGGCAGATATTTCCCTGCTGTAGCGAACTGTCTCAAATGTTGATCCTACAATCTGTAGTACTACTAACAACGTATGGCTGGAATGAGGCTGGAAGCTATGTTCAACTGTCCAATCAAGTGAAGATGTGTTGAGATGTAAGAGCCTATGGGAGGTAACATAGGAGGGTCAATTCACCGTTGGGCGAACACATCACAACTATAGGAGGGCCGATCCATCTGTTGGAGTACATTCACAACATATAGGAGGGCCGATCCATGTTGGAGCACATCACAACATATAGGAGGGCCGATCCACCGTTGGGGCACATCACAACATTAAGGAGGGCCGATCCACTACTGGGGCACATCACAAGAGTTATAGAGGAGGGCCGATCCACTGTTGGAGCCTCACACATATAGCGTTGCCCAGTGCACACAACATTATGGCCGATCCATTTGGGTACAAACAACATAGGCCGATCCCACCCACGTTGGAGTACATCACAACAATATAGGGGGCCGACCACTAACTTGGGGCACATCACAACATATAGGTAGGCCGTCACCTCAAGGAACCTCTGAGTCCATTAAAAACTAGGATTGGGCAGATACTTACTGACGCACAACAACATATAGGAGGGCCGATCCCAACGTTGTGATGTATCATACAACATTCTAATAGGATGGCCGAGATCCAAATTCAACCTCTGTGAGTACATCACAACATATAGGAGGGCGATTCCACTGCTGTGAGTACATCACAAAATATAAGGGGGCCGATCCACTACTAGAGCACATCAAGTACATGAATCAGGACGGGACGAAAATCCACTGTTGGAGAACGTGATTCATCACTAACATTACTATGAATGGTGAGGGTCGATCTGTTATCCACCGTGTTGCAAGAATACATGTCACAAGAGAGGTATAGGAGGGCCGATGGCCACCTATCTTGCGTACATCACAACATATAGAGGGTATCCGGTATTTTTCTTAACATACTGAGGAAGCACATCAACTAACATGGTATAGGAGGGACTCTGGAGGGTACCAGCCTGTGGAGTTACATACAACAACATATAGGAGGGCCGTCCAACTGCTGAGACATCACAAACAAATTTTGGCCCATCCATTTATAGGTAGGGGCCGGATTTCCACTGTTGCGTGAGCACTATCTTCTTGGGTGGGAGGTTGAAACAAATAAGTGAAGGAGAGGATGGCCGGATTTCCACCGTTTGCGCGGCATCATTACACAACAATACGGACGGCCTTGCAATTGACCGATCCAACATAGTTGGAAGCACCATTCACGAGACAATTATGAAGTCACGATTACACCGAGACTGCTGTGTTGGTTTACATCTACATAGCAAATATAGGAGGTCCGACTCCACTGCTGGGGGAGTAGCATCAGCAAAACAGTGAGTAGGGAGGGGCCGATCGCCAACCGTATGGAGCCACTCCAAACCGAGGCCCATACTAGAGAACACGGAGACCGATCACACCTCCGTATGAGCGGCACCATCACAAAACACACATATAGTGGAGGGTCAATCTATCGTTGGTGGCAATTCACTAGAGCCTTTATATAGGAGGAGATCGAATTCACTGTTGGAAGCAACAATCAACAAACAGTATAGGAGGGGACGCCGAGGCTACCTACTACTGGAGACAACATCAACAACAAAGGCCAAAACCTCAATGAGGAGAGGACCGAAAATTCCGACTTGTTGGAGTACGAGATCAAACAACCATTAGCTTTAATAGGGGCAGGGCCGAAGGATCCACTACTGAGAAGCACATCAGCGAAGATACAAATATTTAGGCAGTTGTGTCTGACCTCCACCGTGGAGTACATCACATATCTATTTGAATAGGAAGGGCCGACTCCCAACGTGCTGGGGAGTGTAACATCAACAACATCTATCAGCCCGAGGGTACAAATTCAACCGTGGGAGACACATCAAACAACATATAGTGATGTCGCCCGCGATTCCAACTGTGGAGTACAAATTCACAACAGTAGTAGGTGAGGGTCAATTCACTAGTTGAGGCCAGCAGCTCATCCACCATCATATAGGAACGGGCCGTGATTTCCACCGTGGCAGTACATCACTAACTATTGTCTTCAGCGCCCCCAGCGGCCACACCGTGGAGCCTACCAGTTGGCTACATCTACTAACATATTGGAGAGGCCCGAATCCAACTGATTGGAGCACATCAAAGACAGGCCTTACTCAGGGAGGGACCTTATCCCTTTCCAGCCGGGTCTGTATGGGCGAGGCATTACAACGAGGTTACCTAGGCAGCGGTTGGGCGGATGTCGACCACGTGCCTTGGGAGGTAGCACTTTCACAAACAATATTAGGAGGGCGATCCACTACTGGAGTACATCACAACGTATAGGAGGTATTCCGATCCACCGTTGTAGGCACATTCACAACAGGTGACTAGGAGGGGGCCGATCCACTTTTTGTTGGGCCACATTCCATCAACAAGGGAACCCCTCCCTGTTTTTTATAGGAGAGGTGCGATTTCACTACTGGACCAGTACATCACCAATACAAACAAGAGGTATAGGTAGAGGGCCGATCCACATGTTGGAAGCACATCACAAACAACCTTTTCTAGGAGGGAACGCGGACTCCACTCCACTGGAGCCCTACACATCACAAGACATGAGGTGAGAGGGGCTTCCGGAGTCGCAGCGCGTATGGAAGCACAAATCTATCAATGGCGAGGTATAGGTAGGGCTCGATCCACCGTTGAGCACCATCAAGCGGAACATTATAGGAGGGCCTCGATCCACCGTTGGAGGCACATGTCACCCCAACATTCATAGGAGGGCCCCGAAGGCCACTGTGTGGAGTTATACATCATCAATCACCTAATAGAGGGGCCCGATCCACTGTTGCGAGGGCCACATCACAAACATTATGTATGTTTCAGGGCCCGAATTCCAACTGCTCGCGCAAGACATTCACAAAAACAAATATTAAGGACAGCGGCACTTATCCACCCGTGTGGAGATGTAGCCGAAATCCACCAAACATATCAGCCGAGGAGACCGAATACAACTCTGCTGGTAGGTCACCCCAACATGCGAGCCGGAACATTATAGTTGTGCGCCTCATTCTCCACTCTGCTGGAGTACCCCATCTAATCACACCCTACAAGTGAGTGAGGGCCACGCGGGCCTCGATCCATCTGTTTGGAGTTACATCCAACATGTATATGGCTGGAGGGTCCGATCCACTCGCTGGCAAATTACCATCGGGCCACAAACCATATATAGGAGGGCGCAACCGAATCCACCGTTGGAGCACAATCACAACATTCGAAATAAGGACAGGAACCAACCCGCATCCATACCGTTCAAGAGATAACATCACATACATTCTATAAGGCCCCAGGCCGAACTCCACTGTTTGGAAGAACATCACAACATATAGGAGGACTCCGATCCACTACATGGAGTGAACATCAATTACAACTGTATTATAGAGAGGGAAACGATACACACCCGTGTGCCCGAGCACCACTACCACAACAAGCTTCTCAGCGAGGGCCGCGGTACCGAAGGTATCTCAGCTGTTGGGAGAAGGTACGACATCATTCGAAATCATATGAGGGATGGTCCGTATTCCTCTTACTGTTGAGCACTACTCCATAATAAGGAGGCCGATGTCTCGAGCGGCCTGGCAGTTACATCACGGAACAGTTATAGGGAGGGCCGATCCACTGCTGGAGTACATCACAAATATAGGAGGGTTGGTCGATTTATACCACTTGTCTGTAGTACGACTCACAACCACTAAAAATAGGCCAGTGGCCATATCGCTATACTGCTGGAGTTACATTCCACCACAACATCTCCCAAGCGGAGTAGGACGTTCGCTTCCGAATCCACAACTACATGGAGACACATACACACAATATGATGTGGATTCAATTTTCTATATATGGATGGGCGATGAGTATGAACCAATTGTCTCGTGATTAATGTAGATGTACACTACAGTTCTCCACAGCTATAAGTAAATTCCTTGACCACATCTCAGGGAAAAACAAGGAGGGAAATAAACCACTGATAATGTTCCTGAGTATGGTCAGGAGGGAGACATAATGGGTGG
>NC_036840.1:35107586-35108743 GCF_002910315.2 Salvelinus sp. IW2-2015
TGATTCACTCTCCACTGGGATGGCTAGTCTGGGGTAGATAGTCTTGGGGTAGCTAGTCTGGGGTAGATAATCTGGGGTAGTTAGTCTGGGGTAGTTAGTCTGGGGTAGCTAGTCTTGGGTAGCTAGTCTGGGATGGCTAGTCTGGGGTAGCTAGTCTTGGGTAGCTAGTCTGGGATGGCTAGTCTGGGGTAGCTAGTCTTGGGTAGCTAGTCTGGGGTAGCTAGTCTGGGGTAGCTAGTCTTGGGTAGCTAGTCTGGGGTAGCTAGTCTGGGGTAGCTAGTCTGGGGAGGCTAGTCTAAGGTGTGTTGGCCTAGGCAATGGGCTATTGGTTTATTTTCTGTCTCAGTGGTGAAGTGTTAAACTGGAGATCGTCAGACAATGATCACGATTGTCATTTTTTCAAAAACAGAACAACCAAATTGGTCTTGATGCAAGGTTGTTCACGTTGTGAAGTTGCACGTTTATTCACAAAGGAACAACACCATCGTAGAAATCAAATACGGACAGGATTCAATGTGTCGGTAATGCACCTTCTGAAGGCAATGTCCCGTGTACACAGAGACCTTATTTACAGTAAACGCCGCATATTTCGTCTCAATTGGAAAATACCTTTAAATACCTCATCGCTGACAAAGCGCGTTTGGACTGAATCCCGGCCTAAATTCACTCTAGAATACTTCAGAATAACATGATAAACAGATCTACAATCTTATTTGATTGGTTTATCAGTTTATGGGAGTAGTGGTGAGCCTCAAGGGATATTGTAATACACTTATAAAGATGTAGGATCTTCATTGGAACACCCTGTTGCAGGAGAACTTTCCTGCAATGCAGGACATTTTAATCTTTTAGTGTATTTGGAGTTTAAGGCTTCGGAAGTTTGTAATTTCCACTTTGAAATTTCAAAATTGATTTTCCCTTATGAAAAATGTATCAACCCCTACAAAAATGTATATTAATTATAAACCATGTAATCACATTTCCTGTTTCTGCAGGTTTTTGCTGCAGGATTATTTCCCTGCTGTAGCGAACTGTCTCAAATGTTGATCCTACATCTGTACTAACAACGTATGGCTGGAATGCTGGAGCTATGTTCAACTGTCCAATCAGTGAAGATGTGTGTAGATGTAAGACCTATGGGAGGTAACATAGGAGGG
>NC_036840.1:35113814-35117509 GCF_002910315.2 Salvelinus sp. IW2-2015
TCAATTCCACCGTGGGGCCACATCACAACATATAGGAGGGCCGATCACTGTTGGAGTACATCACAACATATAGAGGGGGGCCGATCCACCGTTGGAGCACATCAAACATATAGGAGGCGATCCACTTGTGGGGCACATCACAACATATAGGGGGCCGATCCACTGTTGGGCACAATCACAACATATAGGAGGGCCGATCCACTGTTGGGGCACATCACAAACATATAGGAGGGTCAATTCAACGTTGGAGTACATCACAACATATAGGAGGGCCGATCCACCGTTGGAGTACATCACAACATATAGGAGGGCCGATCCACCGTTGAGTACATCAACAACATATAGGAGGGCCGATCCACTACTGGAGCACATCACAACATATAGGAGGGCCGATCACTGTTGGAGTACATCACAACATATAGGAGGGCCGATCCACTGTTGGAGAACATCACAACATATAGGAGGGCCGATCCCACTGTTTGGGACAATCACAACATATAGGGAGGGCCGATCCACTGTTGGGCACATCACAACATATAGGAGGGGCCGATCCACCGCTTGAGCACATCACAACATATAGGAGGGCCGATCCACCCGTTGGGGCCATCACAACATATAGGAGGGCCGATCCACTGTTGGAGCACATCACAACATATAGGAGGGCCGATCCACCGTTGGAGTACATCACAAATATAGGAGGTCAATTCACTGTTGGAGACATCACAACATATAGGAGGGCCGATCCACTACTGGAGCACATCACAACATATAGGAGGGCCGATCCACTGTGGAGTACATCAAAACATATAGGAGGGGCCGATCCACCGTTGGAGTACATCACAACATATAGGAGGGGCCGATCCACCGTTGGAGCACATCCAACCATATAGGAGGGCCGATCACCGTTGGAGTACATCAACAAACATATTAGGAGGGCGATCCACTGCTGGAGTACATACAACATATAGGGGGCCGATCCACTCTGGAGCACATCACAACATATAGGAGGGGCCGACTCCACCGTTGGAGTACATCACAAACATATAGGAGGGCCGATCCACTGTTGGAGCACATCTACAACATATAGGAGGGCGATCCACGTTGGGCACATCACAACATATAGGAGGGCCGATCCACGCGTTGGAGACATCACAACAACATATGAGGGCCGATCCACTTATGGAGCACATACAACATATAGGAGGGCCGATCCACTGTTGGGGCACATCACAACATATAGGAGGGCCGATCCACCGTTGGGGCCACATCACAACATATAGGAGGGCCGATCCACTGTTGGAGTACATCACAAACATATAGGAGGGGCCGATCCACGTGGAGTACTCACAACATATAGGAGGGCCGATCCACCGTTGAGTCACTCCACAACATATAGGAGGGCCGACCACTACTGGAGCACATCACAACTATAGGAGGCCGATCCACCTGTTGGGGCACATCACAACATATAGGAGGGCGATCCACTGTTGGGCACATCACAACATATAGGAGGGCCGATCCACCGTCTGGAGCACATCACAACATATAGGAGGGCCGATCCACTGGTTGGAGCACATCACAAACATATAGGAGGGGCCATCCACCGTTGGAGCACATCACAACATATAGGAGGGCCGATCCCTACTGTGAGCACATCACACATATAGGAGGGCCGATCCACTGTTGGAGCACATCACAACATATAGGAGGGCCGATCCACTGTTGGGGCACATCCACAACATATAGGAGGGTCAATTCACCGTTGGGCGCACATCACAACATATAGGAGGGTCAATTCACTGTTGGAGCACATCACAACATATAGGAGGGCCGATCCACTACTTGGAGCACATCACAACATATAGGAGGGCCGATCCACTACTGGAGCACATCCAAACATATAGGAGGGTCGATCCACCGTTGGAGTCATCACACATATAGGAGGTCAATTCATCGTTGGAACAATAGTGAGGGCGATCCACACTGGTGAGCACATCACAATACATATAGGAGGCCGATCCACTGTTTGGAGCACATCACAACAATTAGGAGGGCCGATCCACTGTTGGAGGCACATCACAAACATTATAGGAGGGCCGATCCCTGTTGGAGCACATCACAAACATATAGGAGGGCCGATCCACTGTTGGAGCACATCACAACATATAGGAGGGCCGATCCACTGTTGGAGCACATCACAAACATATGGAGGGCCGATCCACTGTTGGAGTACATCACAACATCATATAGGAGGGCCGATCCACTGTTGGAGTACAATCACAACATATAGGAGGGCGATCCACTGCTGGAGTACATCACAACATATAGGAGGGCCGATCCATCCGTTGGAGTACATCCACAACATATAGGAGGGCCGATCCACTACTGGAGACATCACAACATATAGAGGGCCGATCCCACGTTGGAGTACATCACAATATAGGCAGGGCGATCCACTGTTGGAGCCACATACAACATATAGGAGGGCCGATCCACTGTTGGAGCACATCACAACATATAGGAGGGCCGATCACTGTTGGAGCACATCACAACATATAGGAGGGCCCGATCCACTGTTGGAGTACATCACAACATATAGGAGGGCCAGTCCACTGTTGGGCACATCACAACATATAGGAGGGCCGATCCACCGTCTGGAGTCCATACAACATAATAGGAGGGCCGATCCACCGTTGGAGTACATCACAACATATAGGAGGGCCGATCCACTGTTGGGGCACACTACAACATATTAGGAGGGCCGTGGAGTACATCACAACATATAGGAGGGCCGATCCACTGCTGGAGTACATCACAACATATAGGAGGGCCGATCCACTACTGGAGCACATCACACCATATGTGGAGCAATTTTCTATAGATGATGATATGACATGTTGAGTTATGTGATGTCACTCAGTGTAAGCTAAGTAAATTCCTGACACATCTCAGGAAAAACAAGAGGAAATAACACTGATAATGTTCCTGAGATGGTCAGGAGGGAGAAAGAGGGGGAGTACACAAGAAAGTATTGACAGAGATAGAGCAGGCGAGAAAGAGAGATAAAGAAAGAGAGAGAGACAGAGAGAGAAAGAGAAAGACAGAGAGATGAAGAAAGAGAGACAGAGAGAGAGAGAGAGAGAAAGAGAGATTGTCGACCCTTTGAGATCAATACAGTGTGTGTGTGTGTGTGTGTATTTGAGAGAGAGAGAGAGATGGTGAGAGAGAAAGAGAGTTGGAACCAGAGAGAGAAAATGCAATCAGTGTGCGGATGAGGTTTCTCCGGAGTGAGGATTTGGGTCATTTGGAAGAATATGGCTGATTCAGCAGCACTGCTGTCGTCGCCGCGATGAACTTAATCTACTGGTTACTCCTGCAGGCAGAAAGAGGGAGAGAGACCAAGTGATGGGAGAGAGAGAAAGAGAGTGTGTCGGGATGGAGAGAGAATAGAGAGAGAGAGAGAGACAGAGAGAGAGAGAGAGAGAGAGATAGATAGATGGGAGAGAGTGTGAGGGACATAAAAAGGCAGCAGGAAGAGAGAGAGCAGGCAAAAGATGGAGAGAAAGAGCAGGTGAGAGAAGGAAAGAGAGCAGGCGAGATATGGAGAGAGAGAACTGGCAAGAGATGGAGAGAGAGCAGGCGAGAGATGGAGAGAGAGAGCAGGCGAGAGATGGAGAGAGAGAGCAGGCGAGAGA
>NC_036840.1:35117635-35121297 GCF_002910315.2 Salvelinus sp. IW2-2015
TGGTGAGAGAGAAGGCGAGACGACTGGAGAGAGAACTGCGAAGCGAGATGGAGAGAGAGCAGGGCGAAGAATGGAGAGAGAATAGCAGGCGAAGAGACGGCGGAAGCAAAGAATGTCCGCGGGACGAGACGGAGAAGCAGGTGGGATACGGAGAAAGAGCGTGGAAGAGAAATCGGGGAGGAGGCCGAGATGTAAGAGATATGAAGACTGGGGGAAAGACGGGGAGAACAGTAAGAGCAGAGAAAGAGTAGAACTCCCACTGTCTGTCTGCACACCGCAAAGCCTTCAGCGAATGCTCTATCTCTCGTCTCTCATCAGATAAAAGAGCAGAAGTCTCCTCAGCCTGCTTCCTCCCTACACACACACAGCTCAGATAATATATTTTTCTGACATTAACCCCCTTTCTTCTTATCTTTTTCTTCAACCAATCTCTTCCGTCTCCTTTTTTGTTTTTAAAATTTGATTTCACATGCATATGAACACTAATTATTCTAAATTTAATTCAGGGAGGATGGGGGAGGGGAGGAAGGAGAAAGGGAGGGAGGGAGGGACAGAAGAACTCGGCTCAGAAACCCATAGAAACTTAATGTTTTATTGAAATATTATGTGCATATTGATGAATAAATACAACAAATTAGGCTTGAAGTCAGAGGCTTGTATTATAAAGCAGCGTCTGCCTCAGTGAGACAAGACTGTTGTTTATTGACAAATATCTGAATATGTTATTATTGATTTTTATCAGTGTGTGTGCGTGCGTATGTGTGTGTTTGTGATCATGCTTGTGTGTGTGTGTGTGTAAGTGTGCCTGTGCAAGTGTGTGTGGCGTGGACTCATCACCGACAATACTCAACATTATCAGTGAAGACAACTTCATAGAGGACACTTGTCACACTTGTCCCTCACCAATTTCCTAAAGCTTCAGGTGCCACCACAGGTATTTCACCACAGCCAACCTCCTCCTCGACACTCTACCTGCTATACCTTTCCCTGCCCACCAGATGGCAGTGTTGTAATACAGTAGAACTGCCTGCTGCCTACTGAATCCCCAAGCTGAATCTAATAGCATGTGGCGTCTGATACCCGTGAGTGATGCAGCAGGAAAATGCTCTCCATAACCTATTGTTCTGATTGGAAAAGAGGGAGGAAGTGGAGAGGGACACAAACTAAACAAAAGGAGGAAGAAAACAGGGAGGACGCCACGGCTGCCAGGGTGTTTAGGTGCAGGCCCACTCCTCACCTCTGGTGACAGGGGGCTGTGAGGTTTACAGGGGTTAGGGTGATATGGGCTCCCCATTTACATCCAACACTGTTTTGCAGCCTGCACAATAGCGTACGATACAGGAGGGGTTATGATCCTCAGAGATGTGTGTGTATGTGAGGATAAACACATGCACGCACACACACATGCACACAGATGCACACACACACACACACTGTGACGGCACAGCGCAACGGAGGAGAGAAGCAAGGGAGAAGCTCATTTGTCACTGCCACCCCTAATCGTGTAAAAGGCTGCTCTCTCTCTCTTTCTCTCTCCATCCCTCCCTCTGTTTCTGTCTTATTCTCACACTATGTAGCCTTTATCCCCAACCCCTCTCTTTATCCCTCTCTCCTCTCTCTATCCCCTCTCTCCTCTGCATCTCCTCTCCCTATCCCCTCTCTCCTCTCTCCCTATCCCCTCTCTCCTCTCTCTCTCCTCCTTCTCTACCCGTCTCTCTAGTAGAGAAGGGCGATAGAGAGAGAGGAGAAGGGGATAGAGAGAGAGGCGAGAGGGGATAGGGAGTGAGAAAGAGAGGGGATTACGAGAGAGGGGACAGAGAGGGGAGGGAGAGAGGATAGGAGAGAGAGGAGAGAGGGATAGGAGAGAGAGGGGCAAGAGGATTAGAGAGTGGAGGAGCTGCATAGAGAGAGAGAGGGAGAGAGGGGATAGAGAGTGAGAAGAGAGGGGATATCTCTCTCTTTCTCCTCCATCCTCGTCCTCTTCTAATCCTCTCTCTCACTCTCTATCCCCCTCTCTAGACTGCTGCTACACACCTCTCTCTCTATCTGCTCTCCAGCCCACCCTCTCTATCCACTCTTGCCTCTCTCTCTATCCCCTCTCTCCTCCTCTCTATCCCCTCTCTCCTCCCTCTCTGTCCCCTCTCTCTCATCCCCTCTCTTCTCACTCCCTATCCCCTCTCGCCTCTCTCTCTATCCCCTCCTCCTCTCTCTCTATCCCCTCTCTACTCTCTCTCTATCCCATCTCTAACTCTCTCTTAAATCCCATCTCTACTCTCTCTCTATCCCTTTCTTTCTCTCTCTCTATCCCTCTCTCCTCTCTCGTCTCTCTCTATCCCCTCTAGCCTCCCTCTCTATCCTCGCTCTCCTCCCTTTCTATCCCCCTCTCCTCCTCCTATCCACTCTCTCTCTCTCGTCCCTCACTTCTCTTCCTTTTACCTCTCGCTTCTCTCTCTCCCCTACCTTCCCTCCTTCTCTCCCCCTCTCTCGGCCCAAGCCTGCTGGAGGGGAAATCGACTTCAATTTGTTAAAAGGGAGGACCCGTGGTGACTCATTGTCAGAGCTTGATTTCCAGAGTCATATTTTCTCCCGGTGGTGAGTGAAACCACTAGGGGAACCAGGAAGAAGACCTCATCCAATCGTTCTTCCCTCATCTCTTCTCCTGCCTCTCTCTCTTCATCCCCACCATCAGTGGGCTCAATTAGGGTCTCTATTTAATTTCGTACTGCAGCACGTCAGCTAGTTACACTTTATATGGGCATAGATAAACAGACTACCTAAAGACATCTACAGAATATCTAGAAGAACATCAACAGACCTATATACACGACTAATCTACAGACTATCCTAGAGACTATCTACAGACTATCTACAGACTTTCACTGTAACAGCTTCAACGAACCATCACTAATCCCTACCCTAATGCCTTTTCTTAACCTTAATGGTAACCCTTACCCATAAACCTAGCTAGAGCCCTAACCATAACCCTGACCTTATTCTAACCCTAACCCTAACCGTCAGCCAGCAGCTGCTTTATCAACAGATAGTTGTTGATAGTATTGACCATATGAGCGTAGAAGCATCTCCAATGCGAAAAACTGACGATCAAAACAAAAATGTTCAGAGGTTTGCAGCGTGATTGAAGTGTAAAGGCTATGTGTTCCTAGGTTAGTGGAGACTGTATTCATGTGCAGTAGCTGTATATGTTCCGGCTTAATCTGAAGTGACATGAAACATTACATATTAGCCAAATCTGACCGCTTCAGGAATACATATTTGAATAGAGCCCTAAAGCTCTTGCCTTCAAAGTGGCTCTGATGGGGTTGATGGCGGTCTTGTCCATGTTGAGAGTGTCCGAGCTGGGCCACAGCAAGGGCCAGATTGGGATCTATTTAGTCGGGCCCGGACAGGAAGCCATAAGTGGTCCTACTAGTCACCAGTTTCTACCAAACTCAATTAGGCTCAGCCTCCTTTCCAATCAATCAAAAACAGTCCAAACATCAGTAAGCCAATACAAGGAACAGTGTGACAATCCCCCCTGCCAGCTCTATTCTCACATTTCTCCTCTCTCTCTCATCATCTTCTCTCCCTCCTCTCTCCCACATTTTCTTATGCTCTCCGTCACCATCTCTCTCCCTCAACTTAACACACATTTCTCTCCCTCC
>NC_036840.1:35121322-35126074 GCF_002910315.2 Salvelinus sp. IW2-2015
CTCTCTCTCTATCCCATCTCTACTCTCTCTCTATCCCCTTTCTTCTCTCTCTCTATCCCCTCTCTCCTCTCTCGTCTCTCTCTATCCCCTCTAGCCTCCCTCTCTATCCCTGCTCTCCTCCCTTTCTATCCCCCCTCTCCTCTCTCCTATCCACTCTCTCTCTCTCTCCCTCACTTCTCTTCCATTTTACCCTCTCCTTCTCTCTCTCCCCTACCTTCCTCCTTCTCTCCCCCCTCTCTCCCAAGCCTGCTGGAGGGAAATCGACTTTCATTTGGTTAAAAGGGAGACCGGTGTGACTCATTGTCAGAGCTTGATTTCCAGATCATTATTTTCTCCCGGTGGTGAGTGAAACACTAGGGGGAACCAGGAAGAAACCTCATCCAATCCTTTCTTCCCCTCATCTCTTCTCCTCCTCTCTCTCTTCATCCCCACCATCAGTGGCTCAATTAGGGTCTCTATTTAATTCGTACTGCAGACGTTCAGCTAGTTACACTTTATATGGGATAGATAAACAGACTACCTAAAGACTATCTACAGAATATCTAGAGACTATCAACAGACTATATACAGACTATCTACAGACTATATAGAGACTATCTACAGACTATCTACAGACTTTCAGTAACAGTTCAACGAACCATCTACTAATCCTTACCCTAATCCTTTTCTTAACCTTAAATGTAACCCTTACCCTAAACCTAGCTAGCCCTAACCATAACCCTGACCCTTATTCTAACCCTAACCCTAACCTCAGCCAGCAGCTGCTTATCAACAGATAGTTTGTTGATAGTATGACCATATGAGCGTAGAGCATCTCCAGATGGAAAAACTGGACGATCAAAACAAAATGTTCAGCGTTGCAGCGTGATTGAAATGTAAAGGCTATGTGTTCCTGCGTTAGTGGAGACTGTATTCATGGTGCATGCTGTATATGTCGGCTTAATCTGAASTGACATTAACATTACTATTAGCCAATCTGTACCGCTTCAGGAATACATATTGAATAGAGCCCTAAAGCTCTGCTTCAAAGTGGCTCTGATGGGGTTGATGGCGGTCTTTGTCCATGTTAGGGAGTGTCGAGTGGGGCCACAGCAAGGGCAGATTGGGTCTATTTAGTCTGGGCCCCGGACAGGAAGCCATAGTGGTCCTACTGTAACCAGTTCTACAACTCAATAGGCTCAGTCTCCTTTCCAATTCAATCAAAAACAGTCCAAACATCAGTAGCCAATACAAGGAACAGGTGACAATCCCCCCTCCAGCTCTATCTCACATTCTCTCTCTCTCTCATCATCTCTCTCCCTCTCTCTCTCCCACATTTTCTATCTCTCCGTCACCATCTCTCTCCCTCACTTACACACATTCTCTCCCTCCATCTCTCTCTCTCTCTCCATCTCGCTCACCCGTGGGAGTGTGAATGTGTCTGTGCCAGATGTGATGCTATAACGTCACTGTAGTCAACGTCTGTGAGGCCCGCAGTGCCTAGCTCAACAGAGAGACCACAGGCTAGCTAGTGTGTACACCACAAAACATGCACAGTCATTACCCTTCCAAACACTAACACTTTCCAATCTTCCCCCTGTCGTCATTGCACCATAAATGGTTGTTTAATAGAGTACAGTAGTCGTCCTGTGCTAGCTCTGCTGAGGAACAGAGATAAAACACAATAGACATCACAACACCACTATGACCAACACAAGGCCCCGTGGGAGGAAGCCACCCCACACTGTGAACATTCCCTCACACACACAGCAGGAGAGGCGAGCCTGGGGATGGTGTGTGTGTGTGTGTGTGTGTGTGTGAGAGAGAGACCCCTCCCAGTTGCCCTCTCCCTGTCATTGAGTAGCATGTGATGAGTTGTGAATGCAAACAGCGCAACGCCGTTAGTCAGTCGCCCGCCAAGAAAAGCACTGCAGGTCCATATTTAAACACACCATCACATTACAATAACTGGGGTTAGAAAGAGAGCAGGAGGGAGGAAGAGAGAGACAGAGAGACGTGTTGGATAATGATTTAAAGAGTTGGTATTGTTGTGGGATGATGATTTAAAGAGTTGGTATTGGTCTTGGGATGATGATTTAATGAGTTGGTATTGTTCTGTGTGATGATGATTTAATGAGTTGGTATTGGTTCTGTGGGATGACTGATTTAATAAGTTGGTATTGTTCTGTGATAATGATGTTAATGAGTTGGTATTGTTCGTGGAGTGAATGTTTAAATGAGTTGGTATTGGTCTGTGGGATGAATGATTAATGAGTTGGTATTGGTTCTGTGGGATGATGATTTAATGAGTTGGTATTGTTCTGTGGGATGATGATTAATGAGTTGGTATTGTTCTGTGGGATATGGTAATGAGTTTGGTATGTGTTTCTGTGGGATGATGATTAATGAGTCGGTATTGGTTCTGTGGGATAGATGATTTAAGGAGAAGTGTGGTATGTTCTGTATGATGATGATTGAAATGGAGTTTGGTATTGTCGTGTGTGATATGATTTAATGAGTTGGTATTGTTCTGTGTGGATTATGATTTAATGAGTTGGTATTGTTCGTTTGTGATGATGATTTAATGAGTTGGTGGTTTGTCTGTGGTGATGATGATTTAATGAGTTGGTATTGGTTTGCTGTGGGATAAATGGATTTAATGAGTGGGTTATTGGTCCTGTGTGATGATGATTTAATGAGTTGGTATTGTTCTTGGGGGATAGATGATTAAAGGGTTGGTGATTGGTCTCTGTGGATGATGATGTTTAAAGAGTTTGGTATTGGTCTGTGGTGATGGATGGATTTAATGAGTTTGGTATTGTTCTGTGATGATTGATTAATGAGTTGGGTTGTCTGTGGGATATATGATTATAAATTGGTATGGTCTGTGGGATCGATGATTTAATGAGTTGGTCTTTGGTCTGTGTGATAATGTGATTTAAAGAGTTTATTGGTTTGTAATATTAAGAGTTTGCAGAGTGGATTGTGTCTCATATCTATGTCATCTGGTGTGGTTCATCTATCAAATGTTTATCATCACAAATAGTCATTACACACATAATAGCATACACACACACAAATAGCATTACACATCACATATAAACAGCAATTCACAGCAACATACACAGTCATTTTTTTTTTCTACTCACACTACTACATCACATTCATCTACACTACATCATTCTCATCACATCACACACCACACACCACACCTCAACATCACACACACATCACACACACACACACACACACCACACACACACACACACATAACACAAACAGCCTAGCTGCTCTAATTCCTTTAATTATGGTGATTTTTAGAGAAGAAGAGAATGAAGGTGATGGAGGGAACAGCACCTGGGCAAAACTGTACCCTGTGACGCATGGGAGACCACTGAGTCACCACTGTGACGCCGGGGCATGGAAACGGAGTCACATTCACTGGCAACTGACGCACCCTGGGGCACGACCCGGGGCAGTACGACTGGACACGGAAACCATGTCACTGGATCTCTACGTACGAGTCACAGTGGCCTGGGGCAGAACCACTGAGTCACCACTGTGACACCTGGGGCAGAACCACGAAGTCACCGACTGTGCCACCTGGGGCAGAAGCCACTGAGTCACACCACTGTGACACCTGGGGCAGAACGACGGAGTCAGCCACTGTTGACACTGGGGCAGAACACTGGTCACACTGGTGACACCTGGGGAGAACACGGAGTCACCACTCGTGACGCCTGGGCAGAACACGGAGTCACTACTTGACGCTGGGGCAGAACCAACGGAGTCACCACGTGGACACCTGGGGCAGAACACGGAGTCCCAACTGGACGCCAATTCGGCTTCAACCCCGCAAAAGGGCTTTGGCCCAAACATCATATATGTTTTATGTATGGAGTTTATCGATGTTTAATTGTATTGGAGATTTACAATGTTAATGTATTTTATATATATCAAATGTTAATGTATTCGAAGATTTATCAACTGCTAATGGTATTGGAGATTTATCAATGCTAATGTATTGGGATATACATACAAGCTTAATGTATTGGAGATATACACATGTTTAATGTATTGCGAGATATACCACAATGTTTAATGTATATGGAGATATACACATGTTTAATGTATTGGAGATATATATGAGATTGTTACATGGTTTGAATGTATTGGAGATATACACATGTTTAATGTATTGGAGATATACACAGTGTTTAATGATTGGAGATATACACATGTTTAATGTATTGGAGATATACACATGTTTAATGTATTGGAGATAACCATGGTTTATGTATTTGGAGATGTATCATTGTTTTTGTATTGGAGATATATCAATGTTTAATGTATTGGAGATATACACATGTTTAATGTATTGGAGACTATAGCACATGTTTAATGTATGGAAGATATACACAGTTTTAATGTATTGGAGATATACACAGTTTAATGTATGGAGATATACACATGTTTAATATATTGGAGATATACTGTATCATGTTTAATGTATTGGAGAATATACACATGTTTAATGTATTGGAGATATACACATTTTGAATGTATTGGAGATATACACAGTTTAATATATGGAAGATATACACATGTTGAATGTGCGGAGTTATAATTCAATCTGTTCTCTCTCTCTCGTTCTCTCTCTCTCTCTCTCTCTCTCTTCTCTTCTCTCTCTCTTCTCTTCTCTCTCCTCTCTCTCTCTCTCCTCTCTCTCTCTCTCCGTCTCTCTCTCTCTCTTCTCTCTCATTGTCTCTTCTG
>NC_036840.1:35126099-35130574 GCF_002910315.2 Salvelinus sp. IW2-2015
GGTAGGAGATACTGATCAGAGTTGATGATGATTTAAAGAGTTTGTATTGGTCGTTGTGGGATGATGAATTTAATGAGTTGGTATTGTTGCTGTGTGATGCTGATTTAATGATTGGTATTGCTTCTGTGTGATGATGATTTAATGAGTTTGGTATTGTCTGTGGGATGATGATTTAATGAGTTGGTATTGGGTCTGTGTGATGTATGATTTAATGAGTTGGTATTGTTCTTGGGATGATGATTTGAATGAGTTGGTATTGTTCTGTGGATAATGATTTAAAGAGTTGTATTGGTCTGTGTGATGATGATTTTAATGAGTTGGTATTGTTCTGTGTGATGATGATTAATGAGTTGGTATTGTTCTGTGGGATAATGATTTAAAGAGTTGGGATTTGGTCTGTGGGATGATGATTTAAAGAGTTGGTATTGGTCTGTGGGGATGATGATTTAATGAGTTGGTATTGGTCTGTGTGATGATGATTTAATGAGTTGGTATTGTTCTGTGGGATGAATGATTAAGAGTTGGTATTGTTCTGTGGGATAATATTTAATGAGTTGGTATTGTTCTGTGGGGATGATTGATTTAATGAGTTGGTATTGGGCTGTGTGATGATGATTTAATGAGTTGGTATTGTTCTGTGGGATGATGATTTAATGAGTTGGTAATTGTTCTGTGGGGATGATGATTTAATGAGCTTGGTATTGTTCTGTGGGATAATGATTTAATGATTGGTATTGTTCTGTGGGATGATGATTTAATGAGTCGGTATTGTTCTGTGGGAATAATGATTTAAAGAGTTGGTATTGTTCTGTTGTATGATGATTTAATGAGTTGTATTGTTCTGTGTGATGATGATTTAATGAGTTGGTATTGTTCTGTGTTGATGATGATTTAATGAGTTGGATATGTTCTGTGTGATGATGATTTAATGAGTTTGTGTTTCTGTGTGATGATATTTTAATGAGTTGGGTATTTCTGTGTGGATAATTGATTTAAAGAGTTGTATTGGTCTGGTGTGATGGTGATGATGATTTAATGATTGGTATTGTTCTGTGGGATAATGATGTAAAGAGTTGGTATTGGTCTGTGGGATGATGATTTAAGAGTTGGTAATTGGTCTGTGTGATGATGATTTAATGAGTTGGTATTGTTCCTGTGTGATGATGATTTTAAGAGATTGGTGTTGTTCTGTGGAAATATGATTAAAAAGTTGGTATTGTCTGTGGATGATGATTTAATGAGTTGTATTTGGTCTGTGTGATAATTGATTTTAAAGAGTTGGTATTGTGCAGGTGGATGTTATCTAGTCATCTGTGTTTACACACACACAATAGTATACACACAAATAGTACACCACACAAATACGCCATACACACACACCAAACAATAGCATACACACACACACACACACACACACACACCACACACACACACACACACACACACACACACACACACCAACACACACACACACACACACACACACACACACACACACACACACACACACCACACACACACACACACAACACACCACCACTAAGCCTGTGCTCTCTAATCCTTAACATGGTGATTTATTAGAGAAGAAGAGAATGAAGTGTAGGAGGGAACCATGCTACCACTGGGCGAACCAGCTGAGTCACCACTGTGACGCCTGGGGCAGAACCACTGAGTCACCACTGTGACGCCCTGGGGCCAGAAACAGGAGTCACACTGTGACACCTGGGCAAAACCACTGAGTCACCACTTGACGCCGGGGCAGAACCACGGAGTCACCACTGTGGACACCTGGGGCAGAACCACTGAGTCACCACTGTGACACCTGGGGCAGAACCACGAAGTCACCACTGTGCCACCTGGGCAGAACCACTGAGTCACCACTGTGACACCTGGGGCAGAACCACGGAGTCACCACTGTTGACAACCTGGGGCAGAACCACTGAGTCACCACTGTGACACCTGGGGCAGAACACGGAGTCACCACTGTGACGCCTGGGGCAGAACACGGAGTCACCACTGTGACGCCTGGGGCAGAACCACGGAGTCACCACTGTGACACCTGGGGCAGAACCACGGAGTCACCACTTGACGCACATCGGCTTCAACCCCGCAAAAGGCTTTGCCCAAACATACTATATGTTTAATGTATTGGAGATTTATCGAGTTTAATGGTATTGGAGATTTATCAATGTTTAATGTATTTATATATATCAAATGTTTAATGTATTGAAGATTTATCAATGCTAATGTATTGGAGATTTATCAATGCTAATGTATTGGCAGATATATCAATGCTTAATGTATTGGAAGATATACACATGTTTAATGTATTGGAGATAGTACACAATGTTTAACTGTATTGGAGATATACACATGTTTAATTATTGGAGATATATACATGTTTAATGTATTGGAGAATACACATGTTTAATGTATTGGAATATACACAGGTTTATGTATTGGAGATAGTACACATGTTAATGTATTGGAGATATACACATGTTTAATGTATTGGCACGATATACCAATTTTAATGGTATTCAAGGAAGATTTACGACGATGTTTGAATGCTATATGTAGATGTCATCATTGTTTATTGTATTGGAGATATTCCAGTTTAAATGCAGAATACTTTTAATGTATTGGAGAAATTAACACGCGTCCCGCATGCCCGTTTAACTACTGGAACCTGAGTTTGTCTAGTGAGGGTCCAGTTTAGTGGTTGTATTTTCTTCTACCACCACAGGCCATGATTGTCCCCTCGTCCTCTCAATGTCCCCGTTTACTGTACTTGTATGTTGCTTAATTATTATGTTCACACACACATGCACGCTCACACCAGCAAACGTGTTCACACATGCACGYACACACGTGCACACACGCAAGCACACACACACACACACAGCCCGGAGTGTAATTGTTACACAACCCTGTTTCCACAGCTCTGAAGGGCCTTGCTCCTCCATTCACCCCTTCTCCCCTTTTCCTTCCCTCCTTCCCCCCCCACCCCCCTCGTTCCACCACCATGATGAGGTGAACTGAGGACCTCTCCCTGACTAGACTGGAGATCCAGAGCTCTGGCAATGATGAAGATCATGCAGGAGATCTCTGCAGATGTAAGCCTGACAGGGGAACACACACTGTGAATGAATCAACAGGACTGATGCTGCCGATAATGCTGCAGCCATGTTAATAAAGCTAGACCCTCGTAGACCTTTCCTGCAGTCTAATGACCTAGTGGCCTCAGTTGTGGAATATTCCTGATAGTTTTCATAATTCCGTAATTCATTTAAAATAAATAAATAAAAACAAATCCACCGAAAATCCGATGTKTCCATGTCGACCGGTTTTGTTATATTTCAGTCTTCTGTGATGTATATAAAGTGTAATAGTGGGATGCAATCTCAAAATGTAATACATTTCAACTCTATATCTGACATGGTACAGGTGTCTTCTTTTTTTAAAGCCCATAACCACCTGTGAGGAGYATACCTTTGTTTCAAAGTAGATTTGTTTAAGACCACCAAGAAACGCACTCTGTGTGTGTGACCCTGATTTAGCCCACTGCAGTAAAAGGTTAAACAAATGACTGACTCATATCTGATCTGTTCTCTGAATAGGAAACATGAACTCAAAGTCTGTGGTGAAGGAGAGACGTCAGGTATTGATGTGGACATCTAAGCTGTGAGAARCTGTATGTCAATAGATATACAGTATCTCTCCAAAGTGACACATTCTTCAGCAGTCAGTAAGAGAGAGAAGGAAACCCTTTATCGGCACTAAACCTTTGAGAAAAAAACAGACATTTCATTAGAAAACTCAGAAATTGTCCAATAAATTCACGTCATTAAACCGGTGAAAGAATGAGATTACTGCCATTAAAAAAAAAACAGGAAAAGAAGATAAGGACAACTTACTTATCAGCTCAAACTGACACAGTGCTGGTTCGGGGAGACATATATTCATTTGGTCCTGGTGAAAACAAAATAAGTCCCTGCATTAATCATACCGGGAGATGCTCCCCTGTAAAAAGGTTTTGTGTATATTACTAAAAGATTAGTTCCTCCACTGGCAGGTCCAAGCGAGAGACTTCCCTTCCTTGAGCACCTTGAATTCTTCAAACCCAACTCAGAAATATACTAGGGGGATTTATTTCTTTTTTTTAGGCCAAAGATGTCCTACCTGCGTTTTTATAAATCCTCTGATTGTCTCTGTTGAAATAAGATAGCGGTGTAGCCCTTTGAAGGTGGTGTGACAGAGCGTAATACACTACCATATAAGTTTTGACCGGCTGGGGAGTCACGTGTTGTGACTAAGGCCCAGCTCAAAGCTTTGCCATGGGATTAGGAGTATTAGCAAGGTTGGTTGCCAATCTGAACAAACCAAGGTTTTAACGCAGCGCATTGAGGACATTTTAGAAAATAAATAGTATGAAAGCAGCCTCTCTCTCTCTCTCTCTCTCTCTCTCTCTCTCT
>NC_036840.1:35134688-35135561 GCF_002910315.2 Salvelinus sp. IW2-2015
GTTTTGCTTTGAACATCAAGATGTAAAAGGCTGAGGCATAGGCCCACACACTCAGCAAAAATCCACACGGCACCGCAATACACATCTAGTTTCAAAATAAAGTAATTTAAATTGTAGTGTCGGTTGTTCTCATTTCAATAAGGCTGTGTAAGAACACCTGATCACAATTCATCTCTCTTCATTTGTACCTGACTATGTGTCTGTGTATAGTACACTCCCACCTTGATTTTTTGCTATTGATTCAACAATACTGTGTTTGGCAAATATCACAATATACTGGATATTAGACAATAATCAAGCCATTTCAACATATGAAAAGTGCTACCTTTTCAAGGACATTATTACTTGGGAATATAAACTCTATGACTGTTAGCCTGTATATAACAGTGATTATGGAATTCCATCCCGAATGGGCCCCTTACTGTAAACTCAGGGCCCTATCTATTGTATTATGAATTCCCTTCCTGTAACGGTCCCTTACGGTAAAACTCAGGGCCCTATCTATTGTATTATGAATTCCCTTCCTGAAGGCCCCTGACTGTAAACCCTGGGCCAATCTATTGTACACTGATAGTAGAAATGGTACTATAGTATAAAGTCTACCACCCTTCCCCCCCTTGGATTTCTTCACATTTTGTTGTGTTACAAAGTGTGGATTCAAAGGGATAACATTTGTCATGTTTTTGTCAAACGATCTACACCAAATATTCTGTAATGTCAAACTTTGAATAATTTTAGTTGGGGGATTAATGAAAAATAAAACACCAATATACCTTGATTATTAAGATTCACCCCCACGAGTCATACATGTCAGAAACGCCTTTGGCAGTGATTACAGCGTGAGTCTTCTTGGGCTAGTCTCATAAGAGGCTT
>NC_036840.1:35135586-35151418 GCF_002910315.2 Salvelinus sp. IW2-2015
ACCATTACATTACAGTCCATTACATAAATTAAATTACATACATGACATTTCTATATAGTAATATATGATTTCATACATTTGCAAGTCAAGCATGCACCAGAAAGAGAGGAATGAGAGAAGAGAGAGGGGAATATAGGAAAGAGGGATGAAAGGCAGTGAGGATATCTGGGAGGCAGGTGGGAGTACCTGGCGGTGTTATATTCACTAGGAGCCAACATAAACAAATGGAAGCAAACATAACAAAACAGGGAGAAACCTAGCTTAATTGGTCCAATAAAAACTCTAGGTTTTCGTTGCAAATGTTTTCCATTTGGAGTTAACGCGCTTCCGTTGCAAAATGTTTTTCTGCGGTCTGCAACGACTAAATGCGACAACTTAAATGCACCCCAGAAACTCCAGCAAGTGCAGTTCAGTTTCCAGCTGACATGACTTCAGAGTTCAAACAGCATCCATGTATCATCAATGAATACTGTCCCACCTGGTGGAGTATAGAGGTTATATCAGAAAAAAGGAGTATCCTACTAATAATATGGTCATAAAATATAATTCATACATAGAGAACGCATATAATGACATTAAAAACTAAAACACAAACTATTCAAAGAAAAATAAGCACACACACACAACCTCAAGATCAATTTAAGAATGAACCATATAACTGTTAATATGGTGATGAGAAAGGTAGTTAGAACAGGGCCTGTCATTAATAAACCTCAAATAAGGTTGGATTTTAATGCTCTGATAGCGTAGGTGAAGAGAGATAAAATAATATTACTTATCTCATTGCAGCATGCAAGTGAGTGTAGTTGCTCTTTATCTCGGAGGTATAAAGAATGTATCAGAGTGTGATTGCACATAGTCAGTTGGTTAGGGAAGACTACAGGACAGAGTCTGTCAGTCAGTAGATGCTAGGTGACTCAGAGTAGTTGAGAGAGGTTAGTCAGACGGCTATAGAGTGAGTTGCTTGAACTCTGAGTGCAGACATACAAGTGTTATGGACATATTGTGGGTTTATTTTTTATTTTTATTTTATATGAGACATATCACCATTGACTGTGATTACCGAGGGGACCGTGAAGCACAAGGCTGCTGCTAGGACTAGGCTCTCGGCCCTACTAGGCCCTCCTCTATCTGCTGACCCCACACCAAGGCTACAACCTCCCATAGGAGTGGATTCTCCCCCAGGAGCCTCCAGAAAACAACAGCATGCTGCTCATCTCATTACGATGGCGATTCCGCTGGACTATGACAGGATGTGCGACCCACCCCCCACTTGCGAACGATGGGCCTGCGAGCAGGCGTCAGGAGCATAGCCTACGTCACACCCCCTCCTCACTCACCAGCCCCCACACCACTTCACCTGCTCACAGGTAAACTATTACCAGGGTATGAGGAGTAACGAATTACTGTAAGGGATTACAAAAACCGGTAACTGATAATCCTTCATCCGCAAAAATATTGTAATCAAATTACAGATAATATTTGTTAACTAGATGATACATCAAGGATTACTTTTAAATTCAGAAAGGATTCACGAAAAAAATTCTTTGACACATTCTCATGATATATTGTCAATAACATTACAATCAGACATTGAAAAATGGGCGCAAATTTAAGTTTGTTCCACCTGAAGCAATAGATCTGACCACAATCAGAGACCCTATGATGAACACACAAAATGTAAGTATATGATGGAAATTAGCAGGAAAAGCAAGGAATAAGCTTTTGTAGGCTGCTGTTTACAGTCCAAACTATGTCTTCCAATGGTAGCGACTGCTGATTCGTCATCTAAAATATTATCCAATATTTCAATAAACCGCTTGCAGGTAGGATAGAAGCAATGGTGTAGAATTACAGCGATACGGATATCACTTATGTTTTATACATAGACATTAGACGTGAGTCACAACTGCTGCGCTCTTCATTTAGCATATTGTAGCCTACGAATTGTGGTTGTTTGGATGGCTGTTCAAATCTAAATGTTATTGACCCAATAAATCGATTGAAATCAAAGAAGTTTAAGCTGCCATAATCATTAGTTTTTTGAAACCAGTGGACAGCGAGTAGAAAAATGTGCCTCTTGCACAGGCTGCATAGTTGCCGGTTCCCAGCCTTATGGAAATAAACAAAGCTTTATTTGCTCAATCCAATTCATGCTGATAAAAAAAAATCCATAGGCCTAATGGGACACATGCTTCAAAACTCGCACACTGTTGATAGAGTTAAAGGGGCTATCTGTAGTTGCCCACTACATAATCTTTTGGACTAATCAAATTATAAAGATGTAAAAGAGATAATTGTACATACTCATTAATTGTAGTAGTGTCCCTTTAGGGCACCTGTAACCCGCCCTGCTTACCTACGATTGAAATGCTTGGAATTTCTTCATGTGAAAACGCAATAACAAAGAACCGACGTTAAAATCCTACTCCCGTCTTTCATGTCCTGCATCCTTATTTTAGTTGTAAAAAAGAATAATACAAGATATAATAAAGCTATACCAACCAAAACGGCGACAAGGAAGAAAACGTTCTCACATTTGTGCTCATTATCTTCGGCAGAAAGTCTGAGTTAAATTCGTTAATATACTTCCGCTGCAGAAAAGACGCAAACAAAACGTGGAGCTAAGCCAGTACCAAGTTTGAAGGACTAGCTAACTTTTGATAGTAGGATATGAAGAGATTTTAGCTGAGGAAGAAAAGTGAAAGTCTGTGAGTTTAAATACTAAAAAAAGGTTCTGAGAGGAGATATAGAGACCAGAGTCAATAGAGTGAAGAAAGAAAAATAGATACCGAAATGTCTGTTGTTGGAACAATTTAGGACATTTGATGAATCTGTGGAAACAATGGAGTTCTGCACACGCGTTTGAGTACTTTGTGTTGGCAAATGGGAATAAAAGCAGAAGTCGTTGTGCCAACATTTTTTGACTGTTATGGCAGGAAAACATCAATCTTACTGCGCAGCCAATAGCTAACGCCTGTACCTGGTGAAAATCATATTGATGAAATGGCTACCTTAAAAGGACATTATTCTCCAACCACTGATCAAGTGCAAGAGAGATATCAGGTTTCATTAAAGAGAAATCAAGAAGGAGGGTAATCAATCTCCTCGTTTTGTGGCTGTATTCAAAACAGTTATCTGATACACTGTGAATTGTTTTGGGCGAACAATAAGTGACACATAAATACAAGATTAGGTTAGTGTGTGGCATGAGCAGCGAGGTGCAATTCAGAAACGCCTTATTGACTGAGAGTAACTTAACATTGCAGAGACACCACACAGCTACTGCATCGCACCCAAGTGCACCGGGTGGTCTACGGAGTAATAGAAAAAGACAAAGGCATGCTATCGCTGGTGGGAACCGAGATCACCGCGTAAATATGATGATAAGGTGCAAAGACTTACGACTGCAGAAGTTGTGCCGAAAAAGGTCAAATCGAACGTGCACATGTAAAAACAAAAAGAGCGTACAATCTCAAAACAAAAGTACTGAACAAAGGGCAAAAGCGACTTCAGCGAGACAAAAGAAAGTGCACAAAATGAGCACACAGAGGATGAACAAAGTGATACCCTGTCTGAAGGGGTATGTTTTGTCCATTCAGACAAATTAAACACGGATATTGGATGGAAACGCAGTACGGATGCAAGGACACTGGAGCAGCCATATTCTTTTGCTGTCTTAAGGCTGTATACAAGCGAGAAATACCATCACCTCACACCAACAGCCCACAAAGATGACGCTGAAAACATACACCGTGAGTAATGTATACGTAGAGAGGAACGCGTGATTGTTACAGTGGAGCACCTTCAACAAACAGAAGGATAAACTACCACTCTATAATATAGATAGAGAAAAGGCAATTCCATCCAGCAATTTGCTAGACGCACATGGCTGGAAAATATCAAACTAAACTGGCAGGAAATTCACATGATGCAAAAAGAGGACACAAACCTACAAAGGAATATGAGAAAAAACAACAGAAGAAATTGTGTTCCAAAGGAGAACTATGGCAGTGTGAAGGACAATAACAGTTAACACTGACCCTGAAACCAGACAGCAGCAAAAATGACTTCAATCTAACCGTGTCCCATACGCCATAAACCAAAAGATGAAATTTCTAAACTGACTAGATTCGAGAGTGGAGCTATGGATCCAGATAGAAATTTAGATGAATGGGCTACACCCGCTGTTCCACTCATAAAAAAATGGATCACTTAGACTCTATGGTGATTTCAAAGTCAACCAATAAACCCAAGTCTTGGCTGCTAGAAAATATCCCACTACGCCCGACATTGACAACACTACTATATACATAAGAATAATATAGCATAAGAGAAGAGAAGAGAACAAAAAATTCAGTAAGATAGGCCTGAACATAAGTCTATCTACAGATGCATTGTGCGGACCAAGTAAGTTCAAAACCAAGAAACTGTTGATCATGGTGACTCACAAAGACTGTACAGGTACCGGAGGCTTCCTTTAGGAACACCTAGCTCCGCTTGTTTATAAAGAAGAACAATATAGAGAACACAGATACTGAGCGGGCTTCTACTGGGTCCAAATGTTACCTACGATGATCTACTCATCACCCGGCAAAGACAGGTAGGAGCACATTGAGAAACCTGAACGCAACACTACAGAAGATTGGAAGAGTACGGTTGCTGAGGGGTCCTAAGGGACAAAATGCGAGTTTTCCGGCCCTATGTGCAGTACCTGGGCCACATCACACAGTTTGGGGCTCCACAAGTGCCAATCGAGGATGAAGGCCGATGCGGAAACTCCATCCCCACAAGAACGTGCAGTCAGCTGAGATCATATCTCTAGGGACTACTGACATACTACACAAAGTTTGTGCCAAACATAGGCTAACATGATAATAGACAACACAATAAGAGCATAGAACTTTCGAACCAAACACTAAAACAGTAGGAAGTGGACAGACAGATTGCGAGGAGGCCTCTCAGTGATAACAGCTCAGTCAGAGCCCTAAACCCACTTCAAACCCCAAACTTTCCATTACAGTTGGCATGTTGATTGACATCACCTTATTGCGTTGGTGCGGTTGGTCTCACCAAATCACTCCCACGGGTGAGACAGGCCAATTGCTATCGCATTCATGACCATATAAGTTAAAGCCGAGAGCAATTATTGCACAGATAGAGCGTTGAAGCCACTCGCCATTTTGTTTGTAGTTAAACATTCATCAGTTTCTGATTTTTGGCCGACGCATTCACATAGCTGAACGGACCAAGACCCCTTACCTCCATCTTTGTCCCACAAGCGGCATTCCGTCGCTTGCAAGCCAGCCGCATGACAGCAATCGGCATTATTTGTTATCTGCTCCCCAGTACGATATCAAGTAACAGAGGTTCTGAACACACTGCAATCAGTCACGGACAGCCTCTCAAGGCTTTTCTTACCTGTCCACACACACCCTGAGCACTCCCAGGCTGAAACTACTCTACATTCAAGGAAGTGACGAATGCCCAGTTACATCTGTCAGGTTAAAGTTCACCCACACTGCATCCAGTTATGTTCTGAGGTCGTCGGACTCAGTGTACTCATCGAAAAGAAGCTGTCGCGACAGCCTACAACCTTCAGCCAGTGAGGAGAAACGAGCTCACAGTTCAGTTTGGATGCTTGCTATGGGTTGTTCGAGCATCATAACCGACACCACTATGTAATTAATACAGTTTTGAGAACTTCCATTATGTCACTAATCATCATGCTCCGATTCACCCTCAATTGAACCTGTCCTCAACTAAATGTTTGTCCAAAACTATAAATCAATCTGTAAAAATCATTCACAAGTCTCCCTCAATATACATTAAACACCATTTCCTTTAACCTACATTAAAAACACTCCCCACTCTACAACCAATCACCCTCTTCATCCATATTAAAAAAACACTTCTCATTTACTCTACCTCCTTAACCTCCAAATACTAAACATGTTATTCTACATACAACCAACAATATCACATTAGATATATTAAATCAAAACATAACTTTCATATTCTATAATATCTTCTCTTAACATACTCAAATATTCCAAAACTTATACCACCACATATTTTTCCACAAACATCCTTTTCCTAACAATATGTTTCACCACACTAAAACATTCATCTATATACATTTATCAACTTTCCATAAACCAACCTCACTATATGACTCCTTCAATTACAAACCAAATCATCTACTAGTACCTACCATTACTATACCATCACCTAACATCCACTTCATCAACCTACAAATTAAATTCACCATACCTCACCTAACCATCCTATCATATCATTACTGTTTCACCAACAACAATAACATACAAAAATACACCCATCCCCACCACTCATACTCATATACAATACTTAAACTCAACTAAAAATCAATACAATAACTAATACACTAAAACAAATAAATACAAACCCCCTACATTGACTATAAATAATAACAAATACTAACTCTCTAAAAAACATAAATACACCCCATATTCTTAACCCTCTTTCCCTATTTTATAAAATCTATTCTTAACATTCATTATATATTAACCTCCAACTGATTCTCCCTCCCTATCCTATCCTTCCTCATCAAAAAATCTACTATCAATATCCTCCTTAACTTACATGATATCATATATATTGAATTTCATTAATCACAATATCCAATAACATACAAATAAATTAAACATCTTATCAGCCATCATTACTATTTTAAAATATTTTTACATCAAACAAATATTATTATATACTCACCACAATTATCCAAACAACACAACACCATTTTCACCATTTATCCACCTCCATTACTTATCTTTCACAAACCCACAAAATATAGATAAATTTACACTAACCTAACAACTTCATCAGATGACATTCTTTATACATCATTTTACAATACTATATTTTTTCTAAAATGTCATATTTTATATAAAATATAAAATAATAATAATAAATCATCCACCATCACAAATATTCACCAAATCATCCATCAATAATTAAATATCGGTAGAAACCTAATATGAAATAACGGGAGACCTTAATACTCAATCATAAAAACATTTATGAAAAATACATTTACATCAAAATACAAATATTAAAGTCACTTATTAAGTCCATCCAATATTCTCACTAAATTCTAGTTAAATGATCTTCTACAATCACGTAAAGAGCCCAGGCGAATAGTAATATTCCTAATCCTCATGCCAGCGTAAGCAGAACCACAAATTAATCCTGAACAACAGAAACACACAACTGCGCAGGTTGAGTTACTATGTCACCCCCGAAGGACCCAATACCAGTGACTGTATCATACAAAAAAACCAATATAAAGAGAATGAAGTACATAAAAAGTTAGATCCATCATAATTGTCTACGAGACCAAATCATGGAGTATATGACAAATTCTAGTAGAGTAGGTACCTAAACCGCGAAACTACGTGATTTCCTACTCAAGAACGGACAATAGCGAACGAATTAATAGATATGTGCCTCTGAGTGTTATGAAAGAGAAAAGACTCTAGTCGATAAGAGTTATAAGCAAGAAGACAAGTGATATGTCCCATAAGACCCTCCTAGGTTATGTGTCACGAGCAATTAAATTTGGAAAGTAGCTCTTATAACCAACAAATGAAGACGAGCCCGCGCAAAATACTCAGCTAACAAGACTCTGTAAGATATTACAAATCATTGACCCTAACTTAATGCATAAGCCCACGGACAAAACTGGAAAGGCCGCTCCTAGCGAAATAGAAGGAACTTTCACAATAACAGAGAAGAGTACACTCTCCATGCTGTATGACCAAAATAAGAGGACGATCGACACTTGCGTTAATGCAAGCGTCCTATGTAGTTGTAGCATGTCCTTTAGAGCCAGAAAAGTAAGAACATCCAATGTAAGAAGTATGGTCGGAAAACATACGAGTGACATCAGCCTATTTACAAGATAGCAGTCGAAAGTGCCGTAGGACACACGCCGAATGCCCAGAGTAGGAGAACATAGCCTCCCCTATTTTATCAGTACAGAAATCGAATCCTTTTACATTCGACCAAAAAATCCAAAAGTAGAGCGTAACCTAGTACAACTCAAACAACCAATGCAGCGAATACAATAATCGATACAAGGTATAGAAGCAAACTTTATATCTAGATGCTTCGCCAGACCATTGCATACCTTGGGTAACAATGAGGTAGAACAACCCGACACCCTACTAATCCGAAAGTGACATAAAGTACGGTACTTATATGTATGTGTACATTCCATTTGGCTTGCTCGTGCAAGAATGTGACAGAGCATGTGCCCTCACCGAAGCCTCATCTCTACATGTGTCAGTGCGTCCAAAGCGCTAAACGTTGCGCCCATCACTAAAAGCGTGCGATTTAAGATGAGCTCAGAAGCCTATAGAAGCAAAAAGAAAATTGCACAAAGAGAAGATGCGCACAAAGTAGAAACTCAGAGAGAATCGAAAATGAATGAAGAAAAAGACTATTGCAGAAAACTCTGTTTGAAGAGGTCCGTGACTTTATTTATGTTCTGTCTCCAATATTCCAATATCCAATGAGCTTAAAAATCGATGCCCACCAGCCTGCTGCATCAATTTCGTCGCCGCTCTCCTTCGACTCAGGTACGTACGTTAGATTACCGAATTAATGAGACAAAAAATAAAAAGGAACCCCAGCCTGCCCCGCAGTCGTCCTCCGCAAAGCACTCACATCAATAGTTCCGACCTGTCATCCTCCCCACCAATCAGTGCTCTTATTCGCCTCACATCAATCTATACACCCCATCTCACCAAACCCTCGCGTCTACTGGCGCTCTTCACAGCTGTAGTACCGCGTATAATTGCTAATCAGCGACTCCCATACCCAGCTAATAAAATCCTGCTAAATAATGACACGTCAGCATGTAGTCACCAACGTCGTGTTGCTAGACCACACCAACGCCAGCAATCATACCTTCCTTCCTCTAATTTCTCCAAATATCTGGTTACATACACATATACCCATACCACCTTCCAAAACAAAGTCACAATAATCCTGATGAAACGTCACTAAAGATGTTTCTATCCAATATATGAATAATAGGTAAGTCATATTTCTCTCCTATAACATATTCACTACCTTTTAATTTGCTCACTATTTTTTGCAAATTGAAAACAGCGTGCGGCCCCCCTATTTAGAGTAACTGAAGACGTTTTAATGATAGACTGATAACTAAGTAAAAACATCGAAAACGAGCACCAAAGTATCATCGCGCTGCATGTCCAACCGACAATGGGCCAGGGGGTAGAGGTAACCTCCCATCTGAGGAGTAGTCATGATTTTACTGTGTTTCACCTCCTGAATATGTCAGTCGAGAGAGACTAAATGAATATAGCAACCATGAACTAGTATTTGAAGATAGACGAATGAAGAAATCCCCTGGTAGCAAATCAATGAATACAATGCAACTGACCTTCCACCTTTAATTTTACCAGTCACACGGATCGGAGAAGAAAAACACCCCAGACCCGCCCATGCAGCTGTAACAGGAATCAACTTGAAGAGAGGAACTCATCCCTGATAGTACACTTTCTGCACTCTCCAAACCCAGTTCTGAAGCAACGCAAGGATATGTAGCCACCAGGCAGCAAATGTCCCTGACCGTTGGACGGCCAGAAACGTCTCTCAATTACGTCCCTCCTCGAGACCCGTAGTTAAGTTTCGTGGACCCACTTCCCTGGCCGAAATGTGTTGCTCTCGATCCTGAAACTGCATTACCTTGCTATTTAACCTACATGCTTATACCATTGATAAATATACCCCATGGCGGAAAGGCCCAACAATACCGCAGAAAACGCAGCCCCGAAGACATTTTTATTTTTTTGTATGAACTTCCTCCGCTAAGCCCTCCCATTTTACAGAAAACCAGGTCCTCCTACAGCGACTTTCAAGATAGAAGATCAAATCCATCCAATAAGGCTCCCGTATCACAAACAAAAACAGACAACACGCACCTATTTACAGCATTTGAGAAAGTAAGAGAAGCCCTAGGTGCTGCAAGTCCCTCCCGGACCTCATGGTCAACCCTATGGTACACACATATAAAAAAAATAAATTCTATGAACCGATGTGTACATGGAGAAGATAAAATAGCAATACTATGTCCTATCTATACTTGAGAAAACAGCTCAAGGCGCAATAAACATTCCTACCTATCAATTACTTAAAATAAATTACACACTTTATTAAGACCTGCCTGAGCTCTCACACTCGGAACGAACCGTATCAATATCCAGATATATCAATATTCAGAGTATGAAATGGATAGCGACATATACTATACTGCAAAATACTAATGAATAGTAAATTAAAGAGAGCACCATCCTCTCGATCCTCCCCTAGGTACTGAGTCAACCTTAGGCTATTTAGCAGATGCAAAAGTGTGTATGCTATTACATCTCATCCGGAGTCTCAAAGGGTGAGCAAAGGTGGTTACTGTGCTCTCTATAGTGCACTATACCTGAATTTAGAGAACTACTCTTTAAATAGTTATAGCTGTAGTGCTAAATACAGTAATGTAATTCTCCACCTTCACTTATTTTTCAATTCTGTTGCCATAAGTACGGCGACTGCATCAAGAAGCTGTAAAAAAAGGAAAAATAATACGAACCACCAACCAAATTACATTCTTCTTTTAGATACCATCTAACATTGTTATAGGAGGATGAATGAAAGCCACTCCTCTACTCCTTGAACTACGTGGTTGTTATTTAGAACCCAGTATCTTAAGCCATGCTATTTAAAATCTATATAATTCTATATAACAATTCTAGCCCTATCCAGTATGCTTATATAGATTACCTCTCATTCCTTACTCTCTACTAAACTAGATATGCATCGTGATGATTGCCAGATCCTACCTCATGATGCATCTATCGCATGGTGCCCTGCTCAAATGTTTCTGTGCTATCATAGTGAGATTTATTTCGGTTTTACCTAGACAAAGAAGAGCTACTCTCTCTAACGATTTTCAGTATATACGTATTACATGTCCCATAAATTCTCTTTTATTATTATTATTTAATCTATGTTCCTTGCCTAAGTATAGCAGTCGTGCTTAAGTCTCTCTCATTTACGACTCCGATCGCATATCAAGTTTGCCTTCTACTGTAGAAGGTCAAGCAGCGGGATGTTTAATATATAAGTTAAAATACTGTAATCCGCACCTCTCTAAGGTACATTTCCATACGTGACTACTTAGCGGAATATCTCCAAATACTGCATACTCATCACAAGCTGTTATTACATTGCTGGCTTATCAGGCATTTCCATCCGTTTTCATCAAATCCACTTTATACCAACCCCCACTGTGCTACCATGATGCTCTAGTCGCTTGCCTCTCCTGTTACATAAAATTCGCCCAGATCCCTCGGAAGCAAGTCAACGTAATGTCTTCCGAGTGTCTGTATGGAAAGCAGTTTCCGTGGATTACCTGTGCTCAATCCATCCCATTTCTTTCACCTGAAAAAAAACTCCCCATCCCCAGTCTTTGCCAATGTCAAGCATACCCATAACATGATGAGGCCACCACCATGCTTGAAAATAGGGGGGCATTTACTCAGTGATRTATTGTTCTGGATTTGCCCCAAACATAAGGCTTTGCATTCAGGCCCAAAAATATATTCCTTTGCYCTGCTTTTTTCYTGCAGTATTACTTTAGTACTTTGTTGCATACATCTGCATGTTTTGTAATATTTKTATTCTATATATTTGTATTCTTCTTTTCACTTTGTCATTTAGGTCATTATTGTGAAGTCACTACAATGTTGTTGATCCATCGTCAGTTTTCTCCCGTCTCAGCCATTGAACTCTGTAAAATCACCAGTGGTCTCATGGTGACATCCCTGAGCAGTTTCCTTCCTTTCCTGCAGCTCAGTTCAAAAGGACGACTGCATCGTTGATGCGTCAGGGGGGTTTAATACTTCATCCACAGCATAAATATTAACTAGACCATGCTTAAAGAGATGTTCAACGGCTGACTTGTTATTGTTACCAATCACAGCACGTCTTTATGAGGCTTCTGAAAAGCTCCCTGGTCTTTGCAGTTGAATCTGTGCTTGGAATTAACTTGACCGAGGAACCTTACAGATGYKGTATGTATGGGGGACAGAGGAAGGGKTAGTCAATTAAAMCATCATGTCACCCACTATTATTTCACACAGAGTGAGTCCATGTAACTTATTATGTGATTTGCTAAGCCATATTTTTCTCCTGAACTGATTTAGGCTTGCCATAACAAACGACTACATTTTTATACATTTTTATTAATTTGTGAACGTTTGTAGAATTTTCTTATTACTTTGACATTATGGAGTATTTTGTTGTAGATAATGACAAAAAAAACAACAACAATTAAATCTGTCAATCCCATTTTGTAACGCAACAAAATGTGGAGAAAAGTTCAAGGGGGTGTAGACTTTATATACATAGGCACCATAAGGGTTCAATCAGTGGTGGGAAAAGTACCSAGCTGTCATACCTGAGTAAAAGTAAAKATATCTTAATAGAAAATGACTCAAGTAAATGTGAAAGTCACCCAGTAAAATATTACTTGCGTAAAAGTCTAAACGTGTCTAGTTTAGTACAGTTGTGGAAAAAGTCCTCTATTGTCATACATGAGTAAAAGTAAAAAGTACAAGTAAACGCTATTCATCAAATTCCTATATTAAGCAAACCAGATGGCACCATAAAAAAATGATGATAATTACGGACAGACAGGTGCACACTCCAACACTCAGACATCATTTACAAACTCAGTATTTCTGTTTATTCAGTGCACCAGATCAGTAGCAGTAGGGATGTTGTGTTGTATTGATAGGTGAGCGAATTGGACCTTATTGCTGTCCTGCCTGAGCATTCTAAATGGAATAAGTACTTTTAGGTGTCAGGGAAAATGTATGGAGTAAAAAGTGTGTTATTTTCTTTATGAATCTATTGGAGTAAAAGTAAACACTTTCTAAAATATCAATAGTAAAGTAAAGCACAGATTCTCCCCAAAAAACTACTTAAGTTGTACTATAAATACGTTCTTTACACCTCTGGTTTCAATGGTTCACTTCACATATGGCCATTAACAGGATCTATATACAACCAAGCATCCTTATTGTTAACAGAGTAGTCTAGTCCAGACCTGGTCCACACATGGTCCACACCCTAGTCCAGACCTGGTCCACAACCTAGTCCAGACCTGGTCCACACATGGTCCACACCCTAGTCCAGACCTGGTCCAGACCTGGTCCACAACCTAGTCCAGACCTGGTCCAGACATGGTCCACACCCTAGTCCAGACCTGGTCCAGACATGGTCCGCACCCTAGTCCAAACTTGGTCCAGACCTGGTCCACACTCTAGTATACTACTATTATAAATCTTTCAAATTATTTGAGTCTTTACTATAAGGTAAGTGCTGAGAATAGAGACATTTTATTCCTGTTACTATGGGTACAAATAAAAGCTATGCATGAAGCCTCTTCAGTTATAAGAGTCCTACCTAGTGGACAGATGTTTCGGAGACCTCATGAGCTGTCCTAACCAGTTCAGAGTTATCAGCAGGTGTCTTGGTAATAGAAAAAGGAGTCAGTGTTCCCGGCACCATAGACAGGACTTTGCTTAGGAGTTGTTAAAATAATGTTATAACATTTCTATATGATCAAGCCATAAATAATCTAGACCTACATGTAACAATATCTCTTGTGCTGTTGACAATGATTTCACATGAGGCCTATGCAGTGGTGTAAAGTACTTAAGTAAGAATACTTTAAAGTACTACTTAAGTCATTTTTGGGGGGGTATCTGTACTTTACTATTTATATTTTTGACAACTTTAACTTACYAGATTCCATTTKACTTTTTACTCCATACATTTTCCTCGACACCCAAAAGTACTCGATACATTTTGAATGCTTAGCAGGAGAGGAAATGTGTCCAATTCATGCACCGGACATTCCTAAAAAAAGAGAGAGATGGATGACCAGGGATGTTCTCTGTTTGGAGTCACCAGATCAGAGGCAGTAGGGATGACCAGGTATGTTCTCCGTTTAGTGAGTCACCGATCAGAGGCAGTAGGGTGAGTAGGATGTTCTCTGTTAGTTAGAGGCAGATCAGGGCAGTAGGGATGACCTGGGGATGTTCTCTTGGTTTAGTGAGTCCCCCAGTCAGAGCGTAGGGATGACAGATGGATTTCTCTGTTTAGTGAGTCCCAGATCAGAGGCAGTAGGGACTGACAGGATGTTCTCTGTTGTGGATACCAGACAAGGCAGTAGGGATGACAGGGATGTTCTTTGTTTAGTGAGTCCAGATCAGAGACAGTAGGGACCAGGGAATTTCTGTTTAGTGAGTCCACAGATCAGAGGCAGTAGGGATGCACAGGATGTCTGTTTAGTTGAGTCCCAGATCAGAGGCAGTAGGGATGACAAGTAGTTCTCTGTTTAGTGAGTCTCCAGATCAGAGGCAGTAGGGATGGACCAGATGTTCTCTGTTTAGTGAGTCCACCAGATCAGAGGCAGTAGGGATGACCAGGCTATGTTCTCTTTAGTGAGTCCACCAGATCAGAGGCAGTAGGGATGACAGGGATGTTCCTGTCTTTAGTGAGTCCAGCAGATCAGAGGCGAGTAGGGATGACCAGGGATGTTCTCTTGTTTAGGTGAGTCACCAGATCAGAGGCAGTAGTGGATGACCAGGGTGTTCTCTGTTGTGAGTCCACCAGATCAGAGGCAGTAGGGATGACAGGTATGTTTCTCTGTTTAGTGAGTCCACCAGATCAGAGCAGTAGGGATGACCAGGGATGTTCTCTGTTTAGTGATTCGCCAGATCAGAGGCAGTAGGGATGACCAGGTATGTCTCTGTTTAGTGAGTCCACAGTCAGAGGCAGTAGGGATGACCAGGGAGTGTTCCTTGTTTAGTGGTCACACAGATCAGAGGCAGTAGGGAGACAGGGAAGTTTCTCTGTTTAGTAGAGTCCACCAGATCAGAGCAGTAGGGATGCGCAGGTAGTGTTCTCTGTCTTAGTGAGTCAACGATCAGAGGCAGTAGGGATGAACCAGGGATGTCTCTGTTTAGTAGAGTCGCACGATCAGAGGCAGTAGGGATGACCAGGTAATGTTCTCTGTTTGTGAGTCCACCAGATCAGAGGCCAGTAGGGATGACCAGTATGTTCCTGTTTAGTGAGTCACCAGATCAGAGGCAGTAGGGATGACCAGGGATGTTCTCTGTTAGTGAGTCGCCAGATCAGAGGCAGTAGGGATGACCAGGTATGTTCTCTGCTAGTGAGTCCACCAGATCAAGGCAGTAGGGATACCAGGGATGTTCTCTGTTTGTGAGTCCCAGATCAGGCAGTAGGGGAGACCAGGGATGTTCTCTGTCTAGTGAGTCCACCAGATCAGGGAGTAGGGAGACCAGGAATGTTTCTGTTTAGTGAGTCACCAGATCAGAGGCAGTAGGGATGACCAGGGATGTCTCTGTCTAGTGAGTCACCAGATCAGGCAGCAGGGGTGACCAGGGATGTCTCTGTTAGTGAGTCACCAGATCAGTGCAGTAGGGATGACCAGGTATGTTCTCTGTTAGTGAGTCCACCAGATGCAGGGCAGTCGGGGATGACCAGTGGATGTTCTCTGTCTAAGTGAGTCCACCAGATCAGGGCAGTAGGGGAGACCAGGAATGTTCTGTTAGTGATCCACCAGATCAGAGGCAGTAGGGATGACCAGGGATGTTCTCTGTCTAGTGAGTCCACCAGATCAGGCCAGCAGGGGTGACCAGGATGTTCTCTGTCTAGTGGAGTCACCAAGAATTCAGGCAGT
>NC_036840.1:35156707-35158486 GCF_002910315.2 Salvelinus sp. IW2-2015
AAAGGAGAAATAGTTAATTGACATTGTGCAAGTGATGGGGAATAACCAATCTACGATGAGCATCGCCAGCTGGGAATTCTAGGCTTCTGAAAATAAACAGTGAATGTGAATGTACATCTTCACGTTCAGCAAGGTAAAACGTTTGGTATCATTCTCATCTGACACGATCACTTTGCCTTCTCATAATTTTAGCCTAATATGTTGGCAGCATAACCTTCTTTTTTTTTAAAAAACAAATTCTGATGTTTGTTAAAAGCCAGAATTTTGACAATATTATCGTTATATCGACACACTCGTCACTCCCGTTTAACAACTCTGAATCTCTTTGGCACAGTAGACATGAAGACACTTGCCATACTGCTGCAACACACAACGTTTGCATATCAACTTTTGAGCTGTACCTCAAACTGTCATGAAAGCCAGCTGTGATAAACTTTTATGAGTTGATTTTACTCCTAGCTCAGTTTGTCCTAACATCCTAAAACCTACTCTGAGATGGGAGTTTTTTGTTGTTGTCTTAAAACAGGTTTAAACAGGATTCCTAGGACCTTTTCTGAGATGCTTTGTGGATACAGGCCCYCTAGTCTCTTTTAAATGCCTCAACTTGTACACACTTYACATTTCCACACACACACACACACTTGGAGCTTAATTTGTGATAGAAGATTACTTCATTTGAATGCCTTTGATGTAGCGTGGCTTCACTCAAATTGAGTATCTGATCCCAATCCCCTGGACAGCTTCATGTTGGTGTATCRGTATCAACCCCTTCCACCACCTCTTTCCCCCTTTCCTCTCCTACAACCTATCCCACCTTCCCTCCCTTCRTCCCTCCATTTATTTCATTTACAATTTTAACAAGCATGCTTACGTGCCCCGTCACCCAGGTAATTTATGGAGATAGTGCCGCTGGCTTGGGCCCCCCCAGTGGCCAATAGCCTCGACACCACGGTAAACTTGTCTTTTGACTGCTAGTGCTGAAATGAGAGCCGCTGACAAGGACAGGACGAGTAGGGGAAGGCTGCGAGAGAAATACTGTGGGGAGAAGGGGAGAGGTAGGTACATGGAAACAAAAAACACCAGCTCTTCTTAAAGATAGGCAACTCAGRAGTATTGAGACCAAGATATGAGAGAAGTCTGTAGAGGATGCATTTTGTCCCTTCATTGTATGTACTAGAAAAAAATGCTGAATTTCAAATAAGGTTTATGTGTACAGCCTTGTAGACACTTTGCAGAGGCCTTGTGTGCCACTTGGTGTAATGCTGCCTAAAGTAAGTTATGTAAACAAAGACAGAGAAAGAAACTTGTGGCCTGTGACAGGTTTACCCTCAGTGTTTTTTCTTCTTCTGAGCAGACATCTAAAGAGACGATAATGAATGTCAGTGGGTATAATTATATTTGTACATGTCACAGAGATTACAAAAAAATGGTAGTGTGGGACTTTGAACTCTGAAAAGCACGTTGCTGTTTTCAAGCTCACCTCGAGAAAAGGTATAACTTCAAAGAAGATTTATACCCGAAGAAGACGACAAGCTACGGTCTACATACATGTTGAATGAAAGAAAGTTACATTCTAATTCGAAAAAAAACATTGATACTTATATTAATATAWCTACAGATAACTMATTTACAGACATGATGTGTGAAAAGTCTATCTTGAGAACACACCCTGTAATAAAACAACCAAGTCAAGAAAATTATAGAGAAAAACATGTCATGATAAAACACTATTAATGTTTATAATTAAACAATTTACTTAATAAAACACATTTAATTAGG